>NC_064559.1:131696139-131996139 GCF_937001465.1 Orcinus orca | reverse complement strand
AGGCTGCTGACTCAAGTTAGCTTGAGAGAAAGGAGAGAAAGAGCCAGGAGCCACTAAGAGTAGAAATAATGTGTAATGTAATGCCTTTGCATATCACTCTTATTTTATACTATGTTGATAGAAAAAATCATATCCACACTACTATTAACATTGCTGGAAAATGCTAGCCATCTTTAAATGCTAAAGGCACAGATACTAAAGGAGAAGGAAGCAGGTCTTTGGTCTCTGGCTACTCCTGAAGTGAGAGAGAAAGGAAGGAAGCATTCATTAACTTAAACAGCCTCCTCCCTTCCCACTCACTTTTCCCTTTGAGAAAGGACAACGTACTTCCTTCTTTGCCTCTGGTCTCTGACACTACACAGTCCCACTAGGATCCCCTTCAGTTTTCTCTATAGAATATTAAAACAACTTCAACTCTGTTTTAAAAATCAAGCAAACCAATTGTTCAGGCCCTGTTTAAAAATCCGAAGCGTCACAGGGTTTTGTGCGTTCTATATGGCTTTTTGTTCCTTACTCCTGTTTCTTCTCTTTTTGCCAAATTTCCTCCTGCTTTTCCTTAAATGTAATTTTACTAAATTTAAATGCATAAGCAAAGCATATACATTTGTAGAGTTTGTGCACATTTGTAAAAATAAACATAGGAATTAGTAAATTTTATAGATTTTTTCCTCATGTAAATTATTTTCCAGTCTTTCATTGTGCCAAATACCTTCAGAATTTCACTGAGTATTCTTTCAACTTTTCTCAAGGCCTGAAATTTTTCAAAATACAAAGTTTAGAAGGAAGAAACCTTTACTGGGAATGTTGAGTTTTAACTTTGCATGTGACCTGAGATTTCAGTCTCAGATTTCATTCTGTTGGTTAGAAACCCCTTTCAACTTTTTTTTTCCAGAGAGCTAAGTGGTATGTACCTTAAAAAAAAAAAAAAAAAAAAAAGACACACTGAGGCTCCCAAACTAGTTCTTCAGATATTTGACTTTTCTTAAATAACTCTAAGTTCAACTCAGCTGGAATTTTGAGTATCGCTTGAGTGCACTTGTATCCTTGCCTTGTTAGTTTTCTCTGTCCTGTATTTTTTATTAACTGGTATTTCAGCTTATGAGATTCTCTTTCAGAGGAGGATATAATGGTCTTTTCTATAGAATTCTGCAGCCCCACTGCTTTTAAAGGTATTGTACTGCCCAACTGTAACCTGCTGGGGTATGGTGTGACATTTGGGTATTTATGTGATGGACACACAGCATCAGCATATTTTGGGGAATATACAACTCGGCTTGGAGAAGAGGCATATTCTTTGGAAAGGGTGATATGCCTGAAAAGCAAGTTATTTTTAAAAGCCTTGTTACCTTGAGGAAAACCTCACATAGAAACACCAGAAAATCATCGTGTCCCAAGGGCTTTGACGTGGCACAGTTCTGGTTATAGCGTATTTTCCTTGTATATATTGGTTCATCAAGCTCAAACCAACCTCATAATTATGTGATTGTGACAAGATTAACTGATGGACAACCCAAAAGTCCTGAAGGTCAGCAGAGGGGCCCTCTACCCAATCATACTTTTACTTTTCAGTTATTTTTAGGCTGGCTTGGTGAAAATGTGCCAGGCAGCTATGCAGAGAATTACACACGCTTTGTTCCAAGACCCCTTCATTACTATTGTGTGAAATGTGCACAACTTATCAAACCTAGGCACAAAGTAGAAGATTGATTTCCAGAAAAAAAAAGATCTTGTTTATAAGAAAATTTCAAAATATAGAAAAACAAAAAGAATTTCATAAACACCCCTGTGTCAACACCCAGAACTGAACATTGTTAACATTTTGACAAATTCTTTGTCTTTCTATACAAGAAGTAAAACATTACAGATAAAATTCAAGTCCCCTTGACCATTCCCCTCAACTCCAGTCCAAACCGACTACCCTGCCAGTGTCTTCAGAGGAAACCACTTTTATGAATTTAGGTGTATCCTTCCAGTGTGTTTTGTTATACTATTACATATACATATATGTGTTTGTATTGTATATTCATATACATATATATGCATACATATAGAAATAAATCAATTCTTTATAATATGAATGTATTTGTCCATTTAAAAATATTACATAAGTAGAACATAATCTACAACTTGCCCTTTTTATTCAACTTTATGATTTTTAAATCCATCTTTGTGGTATTTCTCTTAGCTGATAGATAATATTCCACAGTATCACTATACCATTTTTGGGGGGTGGGTACCAAATTACTTTATTTGAAGGAACGGTACTAAGGAAAGGACTTGTAGATATTTTGGTACAACTTACAGAAAAGGTAAGGTAACCCAAACATGCATGCCCTGCCTTGGTGACCAGGGAAGTCACCCCTGTGGCTACGGGAAGCCAGCCTAAGGCTTAGCTCTCATTATCACTATTTCCCAGGGTGTGCTTGTCAAAAAGATACTGTGCCGTGCCAGATTTGGGGGCCCCCATCATGCGCAAGTTGGTTACATGGTCACCCAATTCTTTAATGGATTTCACCTGCTCATTCAGATAATGAGTCTCAATGAGGTCACACAAATGAGGGTCATTCTTCTCAGTGGCCAGTTTGTGCAGTTCCAGTAGCGACTGATTCACACTTTTTTCCAAGTGTAGCGCACATTCCATTGCATTCAGCCCATTCTCCCAGTCATCACGGTCTGGTTTCTTGATATCCTGAAGGAAGAGTCGGCCACCCCGTTGGTTCTGCAGCTTCATCAGTTTCTCAGCATGTTCCCTCTCCTCACAAGATTGGTGAAGAAAGTATTTGGCAAAGTTCTTCAAAGCCACATCATCGCGGTCGAAATAGTACGACATGGACGGGTAGACGTAGGAGGCGTAGAGCTCCAGGTTGATCTGGCGGTTGATGGCGGCCTCCGAGTCCTGGTGGTAGTTCTGGCGCACCTGCGAGGGGGACGCGGTCGTCATGGCGGGCGGCTGAGGTGAAACGGTGGCGGTGGCTGCTCGGCGCTGTAACGGCGGCGGGGACCTTGGGGCGGTCGGAGGGCGCCGTGAGGTGGTGGCGAGGGCTGGCTCTGAGCGGCCGGCCGGAGCGGGGGACGAGCGCCGGGTTCCGTCCAAGCTCTGTTGAAGCAAGAAACCGCGGCGACTCTCCGCGAGGACTGTCACACTATACAATTTTATTTATTTATTTGTTTATTTTGCTGTACGCGGGCCTCTCACTGTTGTGGCCTCTCCCGTTGCGGAGCACAGGCCCGGGACGCGCAGGCTCAGCGGCCATGGCTCACGGGCCCAGCCGCTCCGCGGCATGTGGTATCTTCCTGGACCGGGGCACGAACCCGCGTGCCCTGCATCGGCAGGCGGACTCTCAACCATTGTGCCACTAGGGCAGCCCCACTATACCATTTTAAATTTAAGTTTCAAGTTTCCTTGAGGATGGTCATTGAAAATGTTTCTACTTTCTATTATTACAATGTTTCAACAAACAAGAGATTCTTACACCTATCTCCCACTTCACGCATGAGACAAATTCTCTAGTCTATAATGTATAACTAGAAGTGTAATTGCTGGGTTGAAGGGTATAAACAATTAAAATTTTGTAGGTATTATCAATGTGTACTACATAGGGAGTATATTAATTTAGATTTCCACTGAGGGAATGAGCCATGCTACTTGTCCACATCTTTGCCAATGGTTGATACTTTCCAATTTTTTTAATCTGAAGAGTGATTTGTTTTGCTCTGACTTCTGGTAAAATTGAACATGGTTTCATATGTTTAACCACTCAGTTTTCCTCCGCTGTGATATATGTTCATTTCCTAGACAAAGCAAATCTTAAAAGGAATTTGAAAACCACTTTCTCAAAAAGCAATCATACCAAAATTTTGATATATAGGTTGTTAATGTTTAAACTGGTATCTTAATGTATTTTTTTTCATTTTTGTGCATCATAGGGACTAACCTGTCTTAATTTTTCTTAGTGCAAATAAAAATATGCTTCTTAGGGCTTCCCTGGTGGCACAGTGGTTAAGATCCCACCTGCCAATGCAGGGGACACGGGTTTGAGCCCTGGTCCGGGAAGATCCCACATGCCGTGGAGCAACTAAGCCCGTGCGCCCCAACTACTGAGCCTGCGCTCTAGAGTCCGTGAGCTACAACTAGTGAGCCCGAGTGCCACAACTGCTGAAGTCCGCGCTCCTAGAGCCCATGCTCCACAACAAGAGAAGCCACCACAATGAGAAGCCCGCGCACCGCAACGAAGAGTAGCTCCTGCTCGCCGCAACTAGACAAAGCTCACGCACAGCAACAAAGACCCAATGCAACCAAAAATTAAAAATAATAAATAAAACAAATCAATTTTTAAAAAATATACTTCTTAAATATGGTAGCAAAACAAATATCTTCAGTGCACCACCCAATGTTTGGCAGATAGTAGGTGCTCAATAAAAACCTGCTAAATTAAAAAATAAAAGGAGTAGGGCAAGAGGTAATTTCAGAAGGAGCATTTCAGAACAAGTGCTCTGGTAAAGATAAAACTATACACTAAAAAAAAAAAATACACAGCCAATACTTCTTTCTGCTAATCACACTGTCTCTTGTAATGACTTAGATTCATGGTTCCACTTTTCAGGTTCAAAATCAAATGCTTCTAATGCTAATGACTTAACCTAGATGACGTATCAGGGACTCACCATCAAAGTTCTACACACAAGGCTTCCCTGCCCACCCTCTGATGGTGTGTCCTGGTTTTGACTACAAATAAAACAAAGAATATTAATTGAGTGTAGTTGTAGCAACCCTGAGTTTTCAGCTGAAAAAGTAACACATATAAGGACTCTCAAACTATCAAGAAACTGCTTTGACTCTCTTCTTGCTCAGTTGATTTGGATTTTGTGGGCAGATACTTGTAGCAGTTGTTTCTTTCTTTAATATTCTAAAATATACTCCCTCTAGAGATTACTCCATTCATATCAAGCTTAATTTTAACTAATGAGTTAGCTGTTAAATGGGCCATTTCTGAGCTATCATCATTTTAGTAACAGTAACATTTAAAATCTCTGGAATGAGAATTCAAAATAAGCCAACTATAATTTCCTAATGCAGTAGCTAGCTTTTTCTTATAAAACAAAAAAGTTATCCCACTGAAGAAACTACACACTTTGACCATTTTCACCTTGCAATATGTATTCGTCTTGACTCACTCTTTTCTATTGACACTCTTGCAAGTTTGTCCAATATTAATGCTCTGTTTGGAAAATAGCTGGAAGTACAGAAAAGCTGCATCCATCATATAGCTTTACAGTATCTCATAACAACGAATACTAAAACTGCACTGCCCTACTCTCTGGATATTTCCCCAGTGGTGCTCATGGTGAAGGAGATGGGCTTCACAGCAAACCCAGGAGAAATGAAAGAAAGCTACTATCTTAAAGGAAAGCAGGTGACAAAAATATCATGACTTTTATGATATAGGGCAGCATTCTCACACTGGTGTGCTGAGGACTGCTTCCTTGGTTATATGAGATATGGAAAAACATGTTAATATATTAACATGGATATTAATGAATACATTAACATAAATGTCAACCTATCAAACGTTAAATATTAACATCTAATAGTTAATATTGGTATAGTAACATTAATGTTAACATAGTAAAGCCTTTGAGAAGTTATGGAGTAAAAAATCACATTTTTAACTCTTTTTATCCCTATATCTTCCAAACTTTTTGACCCCAAAACCCTTTTTTTAAATGTAATACCCACAGAGCTAATGTTTTACGGAACACAGTTAGGGAAACTCTGATATGCAATAACAAACATGATTTATTTGATTTAAACAGTGCATTTCATTGGTGTATTTCATCAACAAATATTTCCTTTATCGATGACTGATATCTACTAACATGAGGTTCTGGAATGCTTTCCCCAGCTCACATGCTTCAGAGAAAGAGTTCTGGACCAAAATTCAGTTCCCCACCCCTACAAATGGCCTCGGATTTAGTCCTTACAAACTGATAAGAAACTCTCTGCCCTGCGGCACTACCACCATCCCCTTGAGTCAAACACTGGGTTTGAGGACGCCTGCACCTTTGTGCCTTGTAATCTGAAGCAAATATCTGAGCTGCTTATCCTGAGGCCCCATGTGAAGATGAATTATCATCAGGCCTGAAAAGATAATAAAGAAGTATTCTGAATCATCCCCCAAATTAAACTGCATTTGTATATAGTTTTTTTATCGCGGTAAAAAACAGCATAAAATGTACCATTTTAACCATGCTTAAGTTTACAGTTCAATAGTGTTAAGTACATTCACATTATTGTGCAACAGCTCTCCAGACCTTTTTCATCTTGCAAAACTGAAATTCTCTACCCATTGAAAAACAATTCCCCAGTTCTCCCTCTCCCCCAGACTCTGATAATCACCATCTTACTTTCTGTTTCTATGAATCTGACTACTCTATATTCTTCATGAAAATGGAATCGTACAATATTTGTCTTTTTGTGACCAGCTTATTTCACTTAGTATAATGTCCTCTGGTCCATACATGGTGCAGTATGTGACAGGATTTCCTTCTGTTTTAAGACTAAATAATATTCCATTGTATGTACTACATTTTTTTATTCATTCATTCATTCATGTACATTTGAGTTGTTTCCACCTTTTGGCTATTGTGAATAATACTGCAATGAACATGAGTGTGCAACTACTTCTTTGAGATCCTGCTTTCAATTCTTTTGGATATATACCCAGAAGTGGAATTGTTGGATCATATGGTAATCCTATTTTTTTTTATTTTTTGAGAAACCTCTATACTGTTTTCCACAGCAGCTGCACCATTTTACATTTCCACCAACAGTGCACAAGGTTTCCAATTTCTCCACATGATCACAACACTTATTTTCTATTTTTCTGATAGTCATATATAGTTTCATTAGGTGTATTTTTATTGGTTCTAATTCTGAGAAAAATATCTAATAGTTCTTCATTAATCTAAATATTTAATTACCTGGAACACATACAAGTAGTGTCTAAAGAGAAATAAGTCTTTTCTCCAGCGTGAAAGGAAAGCACAGTAAGAACCAGTATCTACAAATATGCAATTAAGGGAAACTACGCCCAAAAATCAGAACAAAACAAGTTAATCATTTTTTGCAATTGCTTGATCTTTCATATGATTAAGATGACAAGGATTTAAATCTGTTTTTATTTAGCTATTTGTTTAAATAATAGCATTGAACATTGAACATTGCAAACAGTATTGTATTCTGCATTGTAATGTGTTTAAAGATATTAAATTTTAAACTGACTTTTTTAACTGTTCATGAAATTCTATGGAAATAAGCATATCAAAATGAATGGTGTGTGTTCCCTGAGACTCAAGGGATTTCTAGGAAGTTTTCCTATCAACATTAACTTAATCTTCCCAGCATATTTATGGGCTGAAAAACTGAGATACAACAATCTGCCCAAAGACGTATATTTAATAAGTGTTAACTGAAACTCAAAGCTAGGTGTTCTCTCTCCAAATCCCTACTTCTTTTCACTCCTCCATTAGAAAACATAGTTCTATTTGAATTAGTTCAGTTTTGCAAATATTATTTTTACCTCTTTTTGGGGTCTCTAAATACACCAAACACATCTTTTCTTCAAATAAGGGCTCAATTAATTACATTTTGGACTCTGTGTGGGAAGTTAAAACAAACTTTCGGTGCCAGTACATCTCCCAGCTGTGAAAAGTCAACATGAAAACAAGGCGTTGTCACACATCCAGACGCAGGTCAGGAGCACACATCCACACACGGGACTTGGCTTATGACAGAAGGTTGTGGACAGGGCCAGGGCCAGGCTCTCCACGCCCTCCTTCCTGCCTGCTATGCCTCAGATCGCCCTTGGATCTCATTAGATCAGCAGAGAGGCCCTCCAAGTCTTCCAAAACCACCAAAGGTTTGTGCAATTTTGGAAGAAGCTGCAACACCATGTTCTGCTAGCAGTCTGCTGGATTGGTTGCCTCAGTTTTTTTTCTTTTTTAAATGGCTGCCTGGGCCTCTTTCTCTTGTAAGAGAAAGAATTAAAAATTCAGATATTGAATTGTTGATGGCAAATTATGGTTTATCCATAAGAGTTTTGGAATAAGCCATGTGAATTAAAGATACTTATAACTGGCTCCTTGCAGATTTTATATATATATATATATATATATATATATGTATGTATATATATATATAAACTTATAGATATCTACTACATATTATCTATTATATCTATATAGATATAGATATACCTACCATGAGCCAGGTGTATCTCCAAAATGTGCTGAAAAAATCAGTAATTGAGTGAATTCTTATGAACTTTGGAAACTTAAAAAGAAAACAGTGGTTAAAACCCTGGACTTTAAAGTTAGACATACCTGTGCTTGAGAACATTGCTGAACTTCACTAAGATTTCTTATCTGTAAAAGGAGAACAGTAACACCCACCTTTCAGGATTTCTGAGAATTAAATGTAAAATAATGACAGGCTTTGCACACTTCCTGGCACATAGAATGTGCCAATATGTTGTAGCCGTTATTAGCACTGAGCCTTGGGATCATTTCTCTTGGCATCAATTCCTGTAGAACAATCCTATTAATGTTGAAAATGTAGGTGATTAAGTTGAATCTGTAATGACACTCTGACATACCCTGAAATTACATCTTTGAATAATCCTTGGGATCAGTTAGTTTATTCAACACGTCTCTAGGGTACAAGAAAATGTTAGTTATTTGAGCTTTCTAAATTTAGGATCCCAAACCAACAAACACTTACTACTTATCCAAAAGAGATTTTGATAGTATTTTCTATTACTCAGAACTGTTGGCAAGTTACTTTTGCTTGTACCAAGTTGATCACTCTCACCTGTAGATGAAAAACAATATCCAAAGATCTTTTGGTTGAAAATAATAGAAATACAACTCAAATTAGCTTAAGTAAAAGGGAATGTATTGTCTCCAGTAACTGAGGACTTTAAGGGTTGATCTAGCTTCACATGGTGCTAAATGCTGACAAAGCTCTAGTTCTCTCCGTGTGTTGGCATAATTCTGCAGAGAGCTTCTTCCATGAAACCTGAGGTTAGGACCATAAGCTTCAGGCAAATATGGTTCTTTCAGCTGGAGAACCCAGAGAAAAGGAACTCCTCTCTCTCCTAGAAGCTATAAATCTTACAGAAACAAATCTTAGAGAAGATTCTTCTTGTTTCAGAGTAGGTGGGACACTGTAGTCATTTCACTAGGACCACATGGCCTAGGGAGAGGTGATTCCCAAAAGAAAATCAAGACCTGATTCCTGACAAATGAAGATGGTAGAATGAGCAAGTAAAAACATTAGATGCCCAGAGCAGAGAGTAAGAGTTGGATTGTCTGAGACCAAAGACCTCAGCATGGCCATCATGGCAACTATTAAAATACACACTATTTCATGGAACCACATAAAAATGTTTCAAAAGGGCATTGGGGTGGGACATTCTTGATTCATGCTTATTCTTCATGCTAAGCTCCACATGTGGTAAACATCTGCAAAAAAAAAAAAAGAATAGTTATTCTCATATGTTCTACATCCTAAGCAGTATAGTATGTGTAATTACATGAAAAAGGGGGAAATATATCTTTCCATATTGAAAAAGCAAATAAGACCAGTAATAAATAATAATGTACAATTACATGAAAAAAAATGGAAAAAATTTCTCCGGATGAAATTGATAAAAAATAGTCTAAAATTTTGCCTGTTTCAAAATAAGAATAAAAGAGTTAACATTCTCTAAGCAATTTACATAATACTAAAAAATAAAGTAAAAGGAAGACATTAGCATTACTTGCATTAGCAAATGACTATTGACTAAATTTTTCTAAGTGAAACAGAAATACATTTGCAACAGAAAATGTTATTTTGAATATTAAAAAATACAAAAAAGGAAAGCCCTATCTCCTTTGTTTAGTCCCGATGTTGAAAATAACTTTTAAACTCCTGATTTCATTCTTCAGCCTTTCAGCACATGAATGCATAAAATACTGATGCCTCTCAAATTAGAAGATTCTTGCTGAGACCTCAGTGTGCACTGCAAACATGATCTCATCTTTTAGCTTGGTTATGTTCCAAATCCAGGAGTGAGGGCAAGTTTATGATCAGGGAGGAGAAAAAGGAAAATATTTACATAAGCTCCATAATACAACTTTTTTTTTAAGCCCCAAAGAAATCCTCTCTCTATATATACATATATATATATATAAACTCTCTGAACTTCACATATGGGGGTACGCAACCCAAACAGGGAATAGTCACAAAATATGGGGAAAGAGATAGAAAAAAGCAAAGTCATCCTCTGCAGTGGAAACACAAAAAAGAATGAGATGAGCCATCTGAAGATATCTTCCCAAGAGTGACACACCCAGAATTTGAAACCTTATTACTGATAACATTAGAGTATCTTCCTAAATCACCAGAATATTGCATAAAAAAACTCATCTGATCCATTTTTATATTGATTTCTTATTTTACAATAAAACTTTGCTACCAAAAAAAAAAAAAATCTCATCTGATGCCAATCTCTTAACTTGAAGTTGTGTGGAAAACTGTTTTGTAATGAAGGATCTTCACTGGGGAATTGAGCAGGATTTAATAAGTCTGTGTTTGTATTTTGCCTTAACAACCACAACAAAATCTCATCTGGAAGGCATCAAATTCAAACATTAACTACTTAATTAATATGTAATAAACTGGCATCCGAGAAATGAAATATCGTCAAGACTTTTTTGGTTTATATCCAGAGCCCTTTTGAAGGAGAATGGACATAGTATGCCGTATTATACATGGTAGTTAACTAGAATCACTTTATTAAAATCTAATTTTTCCTCTAATATTCTTAAAATATTTACTATGTTCTACCATGCGAGTTTCAGGAACTCACCTGTGCCATCCTAATTTACCTAAATAGGGTATAAATGTAATATCCTTCAGTGATGATATTCATACAACCAAATGTGAAAAGTTGACTGTGCAATCTATTCAGTCAATGTAATTAAGATAGATATTTATTCTATTCTGGATAATTCTATGTTAGATCTCTGTTTGAATTATCAAGTTTCTTCTCTAAACATTCTAATTTCATTGTAAACTCCCTCTTTCATTTTTGATTTAGATTGTTGAATTCATTTAGATTTGGCTTAAGATTCAATCTGCCTTTTTTCACTTCCAATCTCCTGCAAAGTATGCCTTCGTGTCCCCCACCTTGCCTAGCACACAGCCACTTATACACAAGGTGTTCAGAAAGTTTGCCTTAAATGAATGACTAAAAGCTCTGAAAAGTTACCAAAAGGAGATACTGTCCCCAACACATATTTTCAGCCAGCATTTACACTGCTGCCAACTCCTATTTTGCTGTGCAAATGTGAGGAAACCATTTTTTGTTCTTTCACTGGAGCATTTAGGAAATGCTCATGACTCACGCAGAGAACTACTCCTTTCTGTTACCTTCCAGGTATACTCATCATAGATCCTCACTTCACCCACCCAATCTACTACAGCCAGTCTCCAGCTGCAGTTTCCTTTCTTTAAGTCTCCTTGAGTCAGATCAACGAATTTAAGGGTTGGAAAGAAGGGGACAGCCCACCTCACTGTGCATCCTACTGGGGATTTTCCTACTAGGGAAGAGGTTGTCCCAGCACGTGTGATGTTGTCCCAGAAGTAGCAGTGCTCCCTCAGTTGGCCCCTCTTTCCATTTCCTTTGGGTGACATTTACTGAAGAAATCAGTTGAAGTCTGGCCTCTAGCGTGCAACAATCTCAAGTTTGAATCCTGACTCTACTAACTGTGTGACCAAAGGTCACTTAACTTCTCTAAACCTCACTTTCCTCATCCATAAAAGTGGGATAATAATTGTTGCTGTGAAGATTAAATGATACATTGCATTTCATTTAAAGCATCTAGCACAGCACTTATTAAATGTTAGTTATCATTAGAATCTGTTGTTAGACATTAATTTAAAAGTTGATTATTATTCCTATTTTGGATTCAAAAGGCAATCTAAATTTAAACAGATGTACGGTTTTCATTTAGCCCTAGCTTGGCACAGTAGAAAGCTAAAGGCCAAGGTCCAGACTTCAGCCTTGTTACCTATTATCAATTTGTATTCAGAGAGGTCTCCTCCTTATGAGGAATTATGAATTATGTCTGATCATACCTGCTTCTCCACATATGTCAAGTACCTGGCTCATAGTAGATACTAAATAAATGTCAGTTCCCACTCTCCAGTTCAGAACAGATCACTCTAACAAGGTTCTAAATTTAAAGTAAAGTGACTAATAAGATCAAAGGTATCAGATAAAACATCAAAATCTATTACCAGCTCTGCCACTAACTAGTTAGGTAACAAACATTTTGGTTTTCCTTTGTAAAATACAGAGAAAAGCATAATTTTCTAAGATGTAGACAAATTCAATCATAAAGAAAGTTACCACTTATACGGCAAACTTTAAGTGAGCTAACAGGATGAATTTCATATATTTTTTTAAAACAAGAAAAGTAATATATTGTAGTATAATATTTATCTCATAGGTGTCCTTGAACTTAATCCATGATGAAATCTAGGGATATTTTAATAACATGTGATTAAGTATTGGATTAAGAAAAGATATGGTTAAATGTTAAGCATTTCACTTCCACCTAGCAGGATAGAAGATCCCTGAGGCTGGATTTTAAACTCTTTAGTTCACTTCTGTATCCTCAACACCTTGAACAGTGGCTGATATGTAGGAAGCACTTAAGTACTTGCTCAGTTAGTGAATAAAAGAGGGATGAAAAATGGTTCTTTATGACATGCTGTCAGAAATCCTATTTCAGATTGCCTGATGTTTAGAAGCTGTTATCCTTCCACTTCTAGGCATTCTCTTCAATCTTTAAATGGTCTGTTAGGCTAGAGTGTCTACGTCTCTGTAAACCTAGTAACACAGGTGAGATTTGTTGAAGTACTGTTTTTTTTTTAAATAAACTTTTGTAGGTACAAATTATAGTGCAATTTTAACAAGAAACAAAGATTTGAGGCTTTGACTCTGCAAAGTCAAAATAACTAATTAAAAAATATACTTTTAGGGACTTCCCTGGCAGTCCAGTGGTTAAGACTCCACGCTTCCAATGCAGGGGGCACAGGTTCGATCCCGATCCCTGGTCCGGGAGCTAAGATCCCACATGCCCCACGGCACGACCAAAAAAAAAAAAACAAAAGACAAAACTTTTAGCTTTAAAAAGATGGCATTACCTTATCTCAATCAAATGCTTTGACTTGTAGCTCTACTAAATGCCTTCTTGTTTGGGCAGTACATTAAAACTACCTTAGTTATGCCTATTTTGAGACTGTTAACCCAAGAATTCTATTTTGTTTGAGATAAACAAGATGTCTTGTCATCCAGAAGACAAGACATCTTGTTTTTCTGTTCAGGCAATTACGGATAGGTAGCCTGCTATCTATCCTCCAAATACTTTAAATATGCCCCAAACAATGAGATCTATGAAACTGGAATGAACCTTTAAAAAATATGAATAATAAAGATAATTATGATAATAGATTCTGTTGAGTACGTTTTCAATATTTTCTCATGCACACTTTTATTTTTTAAAGTACTCTACTAAAAACACACACTTGAAGTATCAAAAAATATCAATTGAGACAAAAAATAAGCACTTTCATTTATTTGCCTTTTTACATCCACAAATACATAGAAAATACAGCATCCACATACAGAATTTTTTAGAGGAACGAAATATGTTCGCAGTGGAATGTCTCTGATGTTTACGTTAAAATGAATGCAGATACCAATCTCTCAAACGTTCTCAAGACTTCCTTTATGTCCTAGACAAAGAAGAATCGTCTGATTTAATATTTAGTTTGTTCATTAATCATCACAGTTCTGCATTAAAAAAAAAAAAGCCCAATATATTTTACAAGGTAAGAACTGCTCATTCCTTGTTTACTTAAAATACGGTAGAAACAAGCATGAACAAATCATAGGAAATACATTTTAGTGATCAAAATATGAAAGATTAAAAACATACTCTGGCTACATTAATAAAACTTTCAAAGGGATTGCAACCAATTCTGTCAAAGCCTCAGAAGTTCCTGTTTTGGCAGTTAAAAGAGAAGAACATGAAACATTTTGTGAATCTTTTTTCTTTGTGGATAATTAAACACAAGCCATGAGAAAACAAATGTACAGATGTACACCATATTTTCATCACTCTGAGGACTAGAGCCATGTATTGGAGACTTAATATTCAAAAGAAAGAGCATTTGAACTACATTTGAGATGTCACTGGATTTTTCCCCTTAATTAATGTTTTTTGGTAGTTTTATCACGCTTAGCCCCTGTGTTCTTTTTATTTAAAGTGATTGAGTTTGGTTATCATCTTCTTTCAGGGAGGCCAAACGCATTCTCAGATAACCACTGCACATTGTTAAGGTGTGAGGGCGGAGTGGGGGGGGGGCAGGAGGACCTCCAGAGGCTAGGAGGAAAAGCAAGCCCTTCACTGGGCTTTCTTTTCATTCAGAAGTGACTGTCACAGAGCAATTCGTCCTGCTGGTTGCTATCACAAAGCGACTCCATTTCTCCTGGGACCAGCAAGAATTTCTCTCCGTTCATTTGGGGGTGTGAATTGATGATCATAAGTGAAAACTGATAGATAACATTATTCTCCTTCCTGCTGTCTGGGAATGAGCATTCTCCCCGAGCAAACAATCAGACTCAATATCATTACGAATCACTTTTCAAACCCTAAAAAGCCACATAGAAGAGACCCATCCTGACAATTCTTAGAATTCATCTAGCAGCTCAATAATTAGTGGCAATATATGTCCATTCATTTCATCTCTTCAGCCAACGTACAACGTGACCCTGTCACAGGCTAAAGGTGGCTGGATGCTAGGGATGCCACTATGAACAAGACACCTGCCCTGGCGAAGACTTAAGTCTAGTAGGGAGAGACATTAATCAAATAATCCCACCAAAGGACTTCCCTGGTGGTCCAGTGGTTAAGAATCCGCCTGCCAATGCAGCGGACGCGGGTTCGTGCCCCAGTCCGGGAAGATCCCACATGCCTCGGGGCAACTAGGCCCACGCGCCACAACTAGAGAGAAGCCTGAGAGCCGCAAAGAAGATCCCGAGTGCCACAACTAAGACTCAAGGCAGCCAAAATATAAATAAATAAATAAGCCCACTAACAAAAATACAAATATATTTTTAAACAATTATTATATATACAACTACAACTATCAAAAGGACTAGGCAGAAAAGGTATACAGAGCTATAAGGCTGAAAATAGGGGGATTTGATACGGTGGGTAGAGGGAGCAGTTAGGACAGCTTCCCTAATGAAGTGTGTGATTCTGTGCTGGGGCAGGGGGTAGGGGAGGGAAGGCCAGTAAGGGAGTGGGAGGTGGAGGCAGGGAGAACATTCCAGACCAGGGAGCAAGGAGAGAGCTATGCAGCTGGAAAAACTGAATGAAAGTCCTGCAGCTGGGTCTCAGAGAGCAGAGTGTGTAGGGGCAGGAGATGATATGAAGCTGGAAGTACAGAATAGTTAGATCAAGCTTTATAGTTTTTTTATCCAAGGATTAGTGGGAAGACACTGAAGGGTGAGAAGCATGCTTCATGTTGAAACCCTCCCTCCAATAGCAGAGCTAGCAAGAAGGTCCAGGGCTGGTGGAGGGGCTGCAGGGAATCTGGCCTTGTGTGGGTATCTGATGCGGTACCTCAGGAGTCCCAGTGGGCTGGCGCTAGACTGATGATGGTAGCCTTGGAGACAAGAGGAGATAATATCAACAGGCCAGTGAAAGTAGCCCTTGCCTTGGAAAGAGGAGAAACTTCAGAACAGCCCTTACCAGAAGGCTGCAAAGTCCATGCCATAGATTTCTTCTTATAATTGTGGAAAACCATCTGCTGTATACCACTGGTGTTTCTCTGACTTCTCATACTGGAGAAGGGCATGTCAGCTCCGATTCCATCAGGGGTACTCCAGGGGGTGAGGGAAAGAAGTTTGAGCATGAGTTTTAGGTAGAGAAGGGGAGAATCTTTCTCTCGCTGATTTCCCCCTCAGTGGCAAAGCAGTGGAGCAGTCATGGCCAGGCTTCAGGGTCCCTGCGTTCTCTGATTGCCTGTTTGTACTCAGCTGGCCCAGCTTAAGCCCCAGGCTTTATGCCTTTGTTCTCTCATACTCCTGTCACCACCGGGTCGTAACCTGCTCTGAGGAAAGCATCTGATTGATAAACAAATTCTCACTGAGGTAGATGTAAAGGAAAAGGTGGTACATGACTTCTCCAAAAGAATATTTACATTTTAAGACCTCAAAAATCTCTAATCGTGGAAGGCCAGCCATCAGTCAACAGATAAATTATTTGGGAAGGCATAATGGCATTGTTTTGCCCTGAAGTTACACTACCATCCCAGTCAGCCATGCTCTTCCTATAATTTTCCTCTCTTGCAGCATGTGGGCAGTAGAGGTGAGAAAAGAAAAAACATGAGGCAAAGATTGAGGAGTTTCCCACAGATGGACTGAACTATTGCATGCAGCCGTTCACAAATTTTTCGAGGTTCTACAATATGCTCTCTTTCTAAAATAATGCATCAGTTTCTGTGGTTTAAATGTAATCTGTACGCTGACGAGTTTATACCTTCCCTCCCAATCCTTCCTCTGAGCTCTGGACTCCTCCATCCAGCTACGTACCGACCTATCTCTGCTTGGACATCTCGCAAGCATTTCAAATTTAACACATCCAAATTAGAACTTTTTTTTTTGGATCATATGATAATTTTATTTTTAATTTTTTGAGGAGGTACCATACCGTTTTCCGTAGCGGCTGCACCATTTTACATACCCATCAACCGTGCACAAGAGTTCCAATTTTCTACATCCTTGCCACTACTTGTTTTTTTTTTTTTTGTCTTTTTTTAAAAATTGAAGTCTAGTTGATTTACAAAGTTGTGTTAGTTTCAGGTATACAGCAAGGTGATTCAGTTATACATATATATATATATTCTTTTTCAGATTCTTTTCCATTATATGTTATTACAAGGTATTGAATATAGTTCCCTGTGCTATACAGTAGGTCTTTGTTGTTTATCTATTTCACCTAACTAGAACTTTTGATGCCCCCTGGACCCCCTCCAAGCCCATACTTCCCCAACTCAGTAAATATCAACACCAAACACCCAGAAACCTGAGGGTCATCCTGGACACCTCCCTTTCTGTGTTAGTTTCCTGTGGCTGCCTTAACAAATTACCACAAACTTGGTAGCTGAAAAACAACAGAAATGTATTTTCCCACTGCCCTGGAGGCCAGAAATCTGAAAACAATGTGTCAGTAGAGCTGTGCTCCCTCTGGAGGCTATAGGGGAGAATCCTTCCTTGCCTAGTCCAGCAGCTGGTGGCTCCAGACATTCCTTGTGGCCACATCACTATAACCTCTGACTGTCTTCACATTGCCTTCTCCACTTTTGTCTGTGTCTCTTATAAAATCTCTTGTCATTTATGGCCCATGTGGATAATCTAGGATGATTGCATTTGGAGATCCTTAATTACATCTGCAAAGACCTTTTTTTCCAAATAAAGTCACAATCTGAGGCTCCAAGGATTAAACCATGGATGTATCTTTTTGAGGGCCATCATTCAACCCACTACACTCTCCATTACCCCTCACAGTCAATTCAACAAGTTCTGAAGAACCTACCTTCACATCTCACTCAGCCAAGCCCATCTATCTTCATTGCTTTGAAGATGCGATGCTTCATTGCTTCATTGCTATGACCCCAATTCAAGGTCTTTCTTGAGAATTTCTGCCATGGCCCCCTAGCAGCACTGGTCTCCCTGTTTCCACTCTGGTCTCCTCCCCCCTCCATAGTTCATTCCCTATAGAGCAGCCAAGAATGGCTTTTACAGTTTTTACGTCAGACTATATCACTAACCTATAACTAAACTTCCAGCACACTTAGAACTCCCTTTGCACTTAGGACAAAGTCCCGCATTACCCAACCCAGCTCCCTTCCCCAGCTGTCCTCCAGCCCCAAACGAACAGTGTTCTAGCCACGTGGGCCTCTTTACTTGCTCAGAGAGGCTGCCCCTGGCTTCCCTGTGTAACGAGGCATTCTCCCCTGCTCTCTAAGGCAGCACCCTGTCCAGGACTTCCATTGGCATTTCTCAGTTTTTATTGACTTACCAGTTTATTGTCCATCTCTCCAAACTAGATTGAACGCCCCCCGAAGGTAGGGCCAGAGCCCCTTTTGTTCAGCACTATATATCCAGTGCCCAAGTGAACACAGCGCACGGTAGATGTCCAATAAACCTTTGTCAAACACCTGAATGAATTGCTTAACTAACGGTTCTCATTGATTATAGGATTAAGAACAAATCTTGCCTGGTATCCCAGGTCCCCGGCCTCTAGTCCTCACCTACCACCCATCCTCCCTCATTTGCAACTTCTCCTTAAGGGGAAGCTTTGGTGCCTGCAATTTCCATATTCTTATCTTCCTCCCCTCTTTGAATTACGCCATTTTCTCCTGCAATATCTATTCCCTCCTTTTGTTTACCACATCCTAGTTGTTTTTCTACACCCAGTTCAAATCTCTTCTCCTGCAGGAAGCCCTCCACCTCTGTTATTCTCTCTTACCACTCTGCCACAATTTCATCGCTACTCATCCCTCCAACCATACTAAAAGGTACAAGAGTAACTCTCCGTTTTGCATTTCTTTGAATTGACATTACAGGAATTGAGACAATGAAATGCCCTGGAAACCAGCCACTGGCTATTTTCTAGTCTCAGCTGCCCTCACAGCTAACCAGGTGACCTCAGCACTTTACCTCATCTCCTGAGTGTATTTTCTTCATGAATAAAACAAAAGGGTAGAGCACACTAGTTAAAGACTCCGCTAGCTCTGATATGCCAAGATTTTAACAATCAATCAATTTTAACAAATCCACTTCAGAAGTAGGTGTAGAGATTAAGTCAGTTATTATGTCAGGAACTTAGACAAGTGTCGGGCACTTAGGAAGTCCTCAATAACTGAGTTGCTGATTATTTCACCATCCACCCCTACACACACACACACACATGAAAATGGAGGCTCAGCAATTTGAATAAAGTAACCCAAGGTCAACAGCTAGTAATGACAAAGCCCAAGACCTCCAGTTTTATTTAAAAAAAAAAAAAAAGGAAAGAAAAAAACTCCCAAAACAATGAAACAAAATGAACAAACAAAATAACATGCTTTCTCCCTGCCTCTCTGATAAAAGCAATAACTTTGTATACAAGGATTTTAGTTTATAAACCTTTTTCATAATTACTATCTCATTTCATCTCCATACTGCCTCTATGAAGCAGTTATTATACTCATTTTACACAGGAGGAGTGAGGTTTAGAGGGGCTGAATCACTTGCTGAAGATCACACAACCACTAAGTAGCTAAACTAGAATCACACCCCAGAATTTAGCCTCAAAGCCTAAGTTATTTCTAATATGCCACATGGCACTGTAGCAAGGTGCAATTAGTAAAGGAGACTTTGTTACATCCCATTTCTGTCAATAGAAATCTGTGCTAAAAATACACCAGTAGGTTGCTTATGATAAAGCTAAGAGCAATATTTAATGAATTTAAGTGATACTTTTTATGTACAGGTGATTTTTTTGCTATTCCACGAGTGTTCTTCCAGATCCATCCAGGGCTCAACACATGTGCAGTTCCCATTGATGCTAATGGGGATCACACACCTCAGCTCTTCACAGAAAACACCCCCCAAACCACTCAACCATTTAGGAGGCAGAAACTTCCAAGAATCAGGCACATGTTGTCATGTGCCTAGGCGCCCTGCTACCCACCGAGACTGTCTGTTGACACAATGTGGAAGCTTCATAACTTAAACTATTTTTTCCCCTAAACGTATTTTGAAGTCTGGGGAGATCCAAAAAGAGAAGCATTTCAGGATCTATCCCAAGTCAAAAGGGAAGGTTGGGGGAATTCCCTGGTGGTCCAGTGATTAGGACTCAGTGCTCTCACTGCTGGAGCCCCGGATATGATCCCTGGTCCGAGAACTAAAATCCCATAAGCCGTGCGGCGTGGCCAAAAAAGAAAAAGGGGGGAGCGGGGAAGGTTGGAAAGCTTTTATGGTTCATTTACTTTTTAAAAGCTGGAAATTATTTGTATTTTCAGGCTCTTTCATCACGACAAGTTTAGACCCAACAGCAAATTTCCAGGACTCAAATTTCCCATCTTTGAGTGGAACTGTGAAAAGATCCCTGGACTAGGAGGCCCAGGATATGGGTTCTAGGCCTAGCCCTGCTCTTTACTCCCTTGGGCAAATCCCTTAAACTCTGAGCCTCAGTTTTCCTATTTAAAAACAGGAAACGGGGCTTCTCTGGTGGCGCAGTGGTTGAGAGTCCGCCTGCCGATGCAGGGGACACGGGTTTGTGCCCCCGTCCGGGAAGATCCCACATGCCGCGGAGCGGCTGGGCGCGTAAGCCATGGCCGCTGAGCCTGCGCGTCCGGAGCCTGTGCTCCGCAACGGGAGAGGCCACAACAGTGAGAAGCCCGCATACCGCAAAAAAAAAAATTAAAATATAAAAAATAATTAAAAAATTAATAAAGGAAACGGATTAAAAGTAAACAAACAAATACCTGTCTTCCCTATTTCACAGGGGCTTCGTGAGATAGTTTTTGTGAAAGTGTTTTGTCTACTATAAAGTACTCTTCAAATAGAGGGGATTAGTATCACTGCTCCCAAAAGGTGAACCCGAAGACAAACTTCCATTTTCAAAGTATGTGTGTATATTCTGTCACCTAGTGGCCACACAAAGAATTCATTTTTAACTATGCTAATATTAAGAAAATTAATGAAACAAATCTTGTTATTATTTTTAGGAACTTTGAATCAGTCTTCTCAATTTATCAAATTTTTATCAACTTTTACTGACTTGATCAATGCTGTATCACAGAGCCAGCAGAAAAAACAGCACCAGCAACATAATTACATAAGTGTAATGTACTCGAACTAAAATTTGTGATCTAACACCACATTTTTTCAAGTCAGCTCTGGGTTTTTTTGTTGTTTTTTTTTCCAGCACATAGTCATTTAACATGAGAGTAATTATTGGGTGCTACTTTGTGCCAGAGTTACAGCAGAGAAACAAGCAAATTTCCTGCTTTCAGTGGAGCTTACGGTTGTGGTGGGGGAGAAAATTAGTAGATGAATATGAAATATGTTAGTTGATGATGAGTTCCATGAAGAGAAACAAAACAGAGTCGAGGGACTTGAGAGTGAACAGAAGGGCGATGTGTGTTCCACTTCAGGTAGGGTTATCAGGGAAGGCCACTCAATAAAGAAAATCCTGAAGGAAGTGAAGAGGCAAAGCATACTGATATTTGGGGGTCAAAAGTATTTCAGGCCAAGAGGACAGGAAGTACAAAACCCTGGAGGTGGAATATGTTTGATGTCATTGAAGAACAGCAAGGAGGCCCGCGGAGCAGAGAGTAAGGAGGCGGTAGGTATCAGGATCAGAGAGGTGGTAAGGATGCCAGCTCCGTATAGGCCATGGTCAGGAATTCACATTTGGCATTGGGAACTCTGAGTGAGACGGGAAGGCACTGGAGGGTTTCTTGGTTTTTTTTTTGCGGTACGCGGGCCTCTTACTGTTGTGGCCTCTCCCGTTGCGGAGTGCAGGCTCAGCGGCCATGGCTCACGGGCCCAGCTGCTCCGCGGCATGTGGGATCTTCCCGGACCGGGACACGAACCCGTGTCCCCTGCATCGGCAGGCGGACTCTCAACCACTGCGCCACCAGGGAAGCCCACTGGAGGGTTTTAAGTAGTGGAACGACCTAATAATTCTGAGTAACTCTCTGACAAAACAACATAAAATACCAAATAACCTGACAGACAAGTTTAATGGAATGCCTGGGGAGAAATGTTTCCCATAAGAACATAAATTTTTCAAAACGTTTATAAAGACAGTTCTTTTAGGGGAACTCACAAGGAGGGTTATAGAGGAAGAAAGCATAGTATCTTTACACTGAAACAAGTTAACTCAGGCAAGCCAGAGCTATGCTATTTTTACTAGCTAGTCTCAAAAAAAAAAAAAGAAAAAAAGCTTTCATAACAATGGTACATAAATTCTCAAGACACTCTTCAATGAAGAAACATTTACTGAATGTCCACTATAGGCAGGTGATCTGGAAAGGTCGGTTTGGGTTACAAGTCAGGGCTCTAACCTTAAAAGCACTTAAGATACACCTGAGGAGATAAAAATGCATGCACATAAAAAGGTAACACAAGGCAACATATAAGTGCAGGAGAGCTGGAGCCAAGCCCATAGCATTTGGGAGAAGAGGCTGTGCTCATGTATGAGCTGCAGAGGGACACACGTCAAGCAGGAACTGAGGCAGGGGAAACAGGGCAGGGGCAGGTTCCAGGAGCTGTGGCCTGGCTCTAGGACAACACCCAAGAAAGTCAAGAGGTTATGCCTGGGATTGCTGACTCAGAATTTTAGGTCTGAAAAGAACTCATCATAAGAAAAACATTTTTGTAACTATGTATATTGACGGATGTTAACTAGACATCTTGGGGTGAACGTTTTGCAATATTTACAAACATTGAATCATTATGTCGTACAGCCGAAACTAATATAATGTTTCATGTCAGTTAAAAAAAGAAGAAAAGAAAAGAACTAGAAGGAAATTTGGAGATGATTGAATCCAGTGCTCTTGTTTTATAAGAGGAAAATCAGATCAATTAAGGTCCCACTGGTTAGTGAAGCTGGACCTAGAACAGAGGCCCCTGTCCATTGTTTTTGCACATCACCATCAGGAAAATGACAGTGAGCCTATGGGATTCCTAAAATTACTAACCAAATTGGGATGGAGCCTTATGGAACCATGGGACCATGGTTTAATATAGTCTAATATAGTCTTTAATATAGTCTAATTTATCTACATTCTCTTTTTATAGATAGTGGTTTTTATGTCTTAAGACATTTTTCCCTCAGATGACCTATATTTTCTATTAAAGTTTTGAAGTATTGTTTTTGAGATTTAACTTCTTAATCCATCTAGAGTTGATTTTTTTTTTTTTGCCACACTGCATGACGTGGGATTTTAGTTCCCCAACCAAGGATTGAACCCGTGCCCTCTGCATTGGAAGCTCAGAGTCTTAACCACTGGACTGCCAGGGAAGTCCCTAGAGTTGGTGCAAATTAGAGATCCAATTTCATCTTTTTCCAAATGGACAACCATTTTTCCTCAGTTCTATCTATTTACTAATATACTTTAAAACCTTCTTATTAAGTTCCATAAAAAAGTTTTTGAGATGTTGATTGGAATTGCATTGAAACTTCAGAGCAATTTGGGAAAAAACGACACCATTACTATACTGATCCTTCTTCCTTTCTGTGGGCATGTTTTATCTCTACACTTATTTGAATTTTCCTTCCTTAATGTCTCTTAGTAAAGTTTTATAATTTTCCCTTTAGAAGTCCTATATGTCTTCCCTAAGTATTTAATATTCTCTGACACTATTGAAAACAATGTCTTCTTTCAAAAACATTTT
Source organism: Orcinus orca (assembly GCF_937001465.1). Lineage (NCBI taxonomy): Eukaryota > Metazoa > Chordata > Mammalia > Artiodactyla > Delphinidae > Orcinus > Orcinus orca. The sequence goes on along the minus strand of NC_064559.1, from coordinate 131,972,563 downwards.
CTAGTTGCTTATTACTGTTGTATAGAATCTTGTATTCAGCCACCTTGCTAAAATCTATTATTAATAATGACAGATTTATTTCCTCCTTCCCAGTCCTATGCCTCTAATTTCTTTCTTTTAGCATATTTCACTGACTATGCCCTACAGTGGAAGTGATGGTGAGGACATTGTTATCTTGATGGGGTCCAGGACATGCTACCACAAAATATGGCACCTTGGCACATTGAAGATCTTAAGCTGAAGAAGTTTGAGAAAAAGGCAGAAGAAAGAGGAAAGTCATGCTAACTTCACCCTCTTGCCCTTCTTCCCTGAAACACGTCTTAAAACTCCCAAGTGAAATGTACCCTCCCTCTACCAGGAGGAAGGGAGAAATTCTCATCACCAGAATCAGGGAATTTGGGGCCAAGAAATCTATATAAACCTCTCATTAAATTAACCCCTGTCCTCCTAGTTACTTCTTCACCACTTAGTACCCCTAGCTCAAACCCCTTTGTCTTGTCAATTCTACACAAATTTCTGGTTTCTTTGTCTAAAGGTACAAAAGCTTCCTGCTTTGGTCACTTCCTTGGGTTTTCACTCTCATGTGAAGGCTCCCATGTACATGTAAAAATTCGGTAAAATTTGTGTGATTTTCTCCCATTATCCTTTGTTATTTTAATTTCCAGAACAGCCAGGGACCCTAAATCGTGGATTGAATTGCATCTCCCAAAAAGATATGTGTAAGTCTTAAGCACACACAACCCCCCATATCTGCAAATGTGACTTTATTTGGGAACAGGGTCTTCGTAGACATAATTAAGATGTAACATGGAATGTCCATAAGACAAGGAATGCCAAAGATTGCCGGAAACACTAGAAGCTGAAAGAAGAGCATAGGGCAGTTTCTCCCCTGGAGTACATCCCTGTGGACACCTTGATCTCAGACTTCAATCCTCTAGAACTGAGAGAACACATTTCTGTTCTTTTAAGTTACCCAGATTGTGGTACTTTGCTATAGCAGCCCTAACAAACTAATGCAATATCTCTTAAAAATAACTATCTTAAAAAAAGTAACAACTGCACAAGCCTGAAAAATTCCCAATTTACTTTGAAATTACCATTCCTAGCTTGCTATATAAAACATTTCGTTTTGTCAAATAAATGTCACATAAATATCCTTAAAGATCAACCAGACAAGAAGAAAACATCACCTTTATTTATGGACTCACAACTTAAATTTACTCTTTCAGAGGAGTGTTTTAACCTACTGACAATGGCTTTTATAAGGTCTGCCTTCTTAGAAAGTACTATCGCTTAGTCTTTTATTCCTGAGATAGTGTTTTATATCCTTCTCCACTTTAAGAAAATTGTTATGTTATGGACATTTGCTAGCCAAGTACCAATCATGGTAAATCAGTTAAAATTAAAGCACTTCTTTTGATTATGGTTCATATAAAACACTCATTCTGCTTTTGTTTTTTTCTTTTCCTTTTTTTTTTTTAAATTGAAGTATAGTTGATTTACAATGTTGTGTTAGTTTCAGATATACAGCAAAGTCATTCAGTTATACATATATATATATACATATATATACATATATATGTATATATGTATATATATATGATTCTGCTTTTAAAATGAACTTTGCTTGGACAAAAATTTCTGAATCAGTGAAAGGCAGACAAATCACTACAGCTGCAGTTTCATGTTACATAGCCACTTGTTAACTTTCACACCCAACAAGACAGATAAAATTTAGAGGAGGAGGACCTTTCATTCACAAAACCATGACAAATTTTGTATTTTTTAAATGAAATTATGGTACAATAAAAATTAAATACTTGGTCTTTGTTCCAGTTCCTGGCACAGAGGTCCTAACACCCTTGGAATCTCTGGATTGATAAGAGTGTCTTTTGTATGATAATGAAATATTTCGGGTGGGTGCCCCTAGACAGCTCCAAGATGGGGTGCTGATCGACAGAAAAACCAACCAGGTGGCAAGAGGGTTAGAAATTTCAGCCCTACTTCCCTGACTCCTGGGAAGGTGAGAGGGACCTGGAGTTTGAGTTCAATCATCGATGGCCAGTTATTTAATCAGTTATGCCTGTGAAATGAAACCTAGTTAAAAGCCCCTAAATGATGGGATTAGGGAGCTTCTAGGTTGGTGAACACGTTGATATGCTGGGAGGGTGGTGTGCTCCCCACCACCACACTTTGCCCTATGCACCTCTTCATTTGGCTGTACCTGGGTTGTATCCTTTAGAATAAACTGGTAAACATAAGCAATGTTTTTCTGAGCTCCGTCGTTTAATAAACGCTCTTCCTATTTATTAGCTAGGGTGGATTCTGTTCTTTACAATTAGAAACCCTAACTGGTGCACTGAGGTATCCTGGGCATAAGTGGGAGCTAACAGTGGTACCCTTACCCAATTGTTCACTTTAAGTACATCACAGTTGCAATTTACGTGGGCCTGGTTAAGAGTCATATAGAGTATTACGTGGTACAATATACATATTTATATAGTATATATATATAATATATATAATATATATATTATATAATATATATTACTATATATATATTATATATATAATAATATATATATTTGGTCTTTTTCTCCCATTCTTAACACAGAGCACCTAAAATCCTTGGAATTTCTTCAGTGACAGAAGTGCCTTTTGTTATTCACAAGAGGCCCCTGGGACCACACCTGAGTTTATGCTAATAAGGTGGCTCAGGGTGAGGCCCCTTAGATCGCTAGGAGCTGGTCACTGGAAAGACCAAACACTTGATGAGAGGGTTGGAACTTTCACCCCATCCCTGACCTCCAAGGACGGGAAGAAGGACTAAAGATTGTATTCCTTAAAGACTCTTACACAAGGAGATACAGAGAGCTTCCCCGTTAGTCAAAAGGTGCTGGGAGCATGGTCACTGGGAGAGGGCATGAAATCTTTGCGCACCCCCTGCAATACCACAAGTCCCCATATCTCACCCTATGCATCTCTTCCTTTTGACTGATCCTGAGTTGTATCCTTTATAATAAACCTTTAAACTTAAGTGTTTTTCTGATTTCTGTGAGTAGTTCTAGTGAATTACAAATCTGAGGAGGGGGTCATGGGAACCCCCAAATTTGTAGTTGGCTGGGCAGAACTGTGGGTAGCTTTGGTACCCTATTTGTGGATGGCATCTGATATAGAGGCAGTCTTGTGGGACAGAGCCCTTAACCTGTAGGGTCTGTGCTAACTCCAGACACTTAGTGTCAGAATTGAATTAAATTATTGGAAACCCAGTTGGTGTTGGAAAATTGGAGGACTGTTTGTGTCAGGAAACCCACACAGTATATTATCTAGTGTGACTTTAAAGTTTCCTGCAAAGTAGACACATATTGAAAATAATAATAATGCAAACAGAAGCTAATAAGAAAATGACAAAACTGACATATTATGAGCTTTCCATCAGGCAGGCAAAAGAGTGTGTCAGTCTAATTAGATATTACAAGCAGTTATCCAATGAATAAGAAAACATCTGCTTTTTAAAAGAAACTCATGTTATTGAAAGAACATTTGAAAATTGATGTGTGAAATTATTTCCGTTGTTTGGTAATTTTTTCCCCCAAAACAATGTAACTATCTAAAGCTCACCTGCATGGTAAAAAGACTTGGAGACATAATTTATCATTTGTTTAGAAATTTCAATGGGTTTTGTTAAAAATATTACAACCTATTTGTTAAAAATATTAAAAATGGGGCTTCCCTGGTGGCGCAGTGGTTGAGAGTCCGCCTGCCGATGCAGGGGACATGGGTTCGTGCCCGGGTCTGGGATGATCCCACATGCCGCAGAGCGGCTGGGCCCGTGAGCCATGGCCGCTGAGCCTGCACGTCCAGAGCCTGTGCTCCGCAACGGGAGAGGCCACAACAGTGAGAGGCCCGCGTACTGCAAAAAAAAAAAAAAAGCACAATCTCCCAGTTCACAAAAATATTGATTGACACCAAAAAAGAAAGAAATTTACTAGCCAGATTTTAACAAAACCTGAAAAATTGGTGAACTGAACTGAAGAATGAGTATCAAGATTCAGTAAGTACAGACAACTGTGTATTTCCATTTGACTCTTTGTATCTTGGTGAGATAGCTTTATCAGCTAGGGCTGTCATTAAAACTAAATACCAAAGCTGACTGAACTAGATCTTTATCACAAAGCATTAACCAAAAAAAAATTTTTAACTAGCAAATATGTGTAAATGCTACATTGCTTTCACTATATCACTCATTACATTAAATATTGTGGGTTTTGCTAAACTTATTTTTACTAATGGGGTATTTGATCATGCAAAACAATATTGTATTTGTCTAGGCCAGGGTTTTCCAAAGTGCAGTCTATAGACCTCTACACCAGAATCCCCCAACAGTACTCCTTAAATGCTGTTGCCTGAGCCTTGTGTCCAAGACAAACAGCTTTCAACAAACGGAGGTATTCTCCTGGAGGTATAATCAGAATGACTGAAAGAGAAACGTGGAATAATTTTATGACCATGTGATTCCCTGTAATTTAATGCTTTGTCTGTGACGCATTTCAAGTCAATGGTGAAATGCTTCCCATAATTTAATCCAGATTTGCAGCATTTCAACATAGACTTCATGATAAATTAAAACCAGCATTAGTGAAAAACCTGGATTTCATACCACCGGCTACTTTATTTAAGGAGTTTTGTCTACTTAGTGAACTGGAGGAAGAAACTAGAGACAGAAGACATGGATGGAAGGAAATGAATGAATATGGCCAGAAGGAGAGCAGCAGAGATGGCCCTTCTACAGGAGACTCTTGCGTCCCAGTTTCTGAATTCCCTAAAAACAGACTTTTATTTCCACTGCTTTTTATCTACCCCCGTTGTGTTACTGAACCAAACTTGGCTTGCCCAATGCACAGCAAAGCCAATCTACTGACACTGGGTTGTGGTGAAGGAAAGTATAGCACTTACTGCAAGGCACCCCACATGGGACCAAGCATGGAGAATGAGCAGCTACTGTTCAAAAGACCCAAACTCCCCGATAGGTTTCAGGGAAGGATTTCTAAAGACAGTGTGAGGTAGAGGGTCACAGGGTGTGTGATCAGCTTGTGCACAATTCTCTGATTGGTTGATGGTGAGGTAACACAGTGATGTTTCCGGAATCTCAATCATCAACTTTCTGATTCCACCTGGTCTGCGGTCTACTCGCTGGTGGTCAGCAAGCAGTTAACTTTTTCCACCTAGTAGGGGTTTTAGCATCTCCAAAACAATTCAAGGATATTGTTCAGGATATTGTTTACAGCCCTTGAGGAGGAAATAAAGGTCCTTGACCTTGTTTTATGGCTAAACTATTATTATTTTGTCTTGTTTGACTATTTTCCTTTGTTTCTGCATTTGCTCACTTCTCTGATTAAATTTGTTCTTTAGAAATCAGGGTAGGGGGCTTCCCTGGTGGCGCAGTGGTTGAGGGTCCGCCTGCCGATGCAGGGGACGCGGGTTCGTGCCCCGGTCCGGGAGGATCCCACATGCTGCGGAGCGGCTGGGCCCGTGAGCCATGGCCGCTGAACCTGCGCGTCCAGAGCCTGTGCTCCGCAACGGGAGAGGCCACAGCAGTGAGAGGCCCGCGTACCGAAAAAAAAAAAATCAGGGTAGGTCTAGGAGGCTAAAGCTTTTCTACAAACAAGAGGGAGGGGACACAGTGGGTAGGTGGGGAGGTTGTCCCCAGGAAGGCCCCACAGGGTCCTGCTAGCTGTTTCAGTTGGACTGGTCCTCACTTAGAACTGCATGACCGCCAGGACCTCAAAGGGAGCTTTCTTCCTCTGTTCACATCCCTCTCCTTTCCCCACTCCCTCAAGCTTTTTTTTTTTTTTTGGTGGAGTTCTAACCACTGGACTGCCAGGGAATTCCCCCCTCAATCTTCTTGAACAGTTCTTTCCTCTCATAACTTATGGTCCCTTGCCCTTGTCTTTCCATCCACCCAGCAGGGCAATCTCATTTCCGATTTCCCTTTCCCTGACCCTTAGCCTGGAAGGGATCTAATATTGGGAAAGGTTATAGAACCCTGTTCCAACTGCTTCAGAGCCCAGAGCCCTTCATGCTAGTGACCTCATTATTTTGTGCAGAGTGCCCTGCAGGTCCTGGTTAGAGGTTTCCAACATTCCCAGGACAGACACTTTGGCAGGGGCACAACCCAGGGACATGACCCAAAGCTCTAAAAATTGAAACCTCCCATCTGGAATTCTAAGATGTTTTTTGAAATTGACCTTACTAAGTTACTCGAATGCAATCCAAAAGCATAAAAAGGTAGGTATACCAATTAGATTCTATACTCAAGTATTCGTTAAATAAATTATGGTGGAAAAAAACCCCCAAATTATTCATTCTTCAACAATTGTATTGAAGACTTACTTTTATAAAAGAGACAGCAACAGCATTAAGTAAAATAAATGGAAAGGCACATGTTTTCCAGATTAGTAGCATTGGTAATTGTATCTCTGAATATTACATTACCTTACTGTGCTTTTGAGAGACAATTTGTTTATAAACCTAAGAGATGTTATAACACATTATCTCATCACTTTTAATTTGAATTGCATCATTTTCTGGTGACACTTACGACCAAGAAACATAAGCATTATTGATTCTGACTTATTTGCAAATCTCAGCCTTTCTAGGTAAATAAATACATAGAAGTTATGTGTTTGAGGTTCTAGCTATACAAAAATTTTTTTAGTCAAGAAATTTTATCATGTTAAATATGGTCAAAAATCTTTTCACCACTAGTAACATTTTAAAATTTACCTATGTGTTAATAATCATCCCTCAAAAGTACAGTAAAACAAATTCAAAGGAAAACAAAGCAAAATGAATAAGAATTTCTTCCCCTTTCATGATCTGTGTTCCAGCTTGTCAAAATAAAATTCCCCTATTGCTTATTTGTTTCTTAGGAGCCTTCATGTACATTATAAGTTTTACCTATGTGTCAACAACAATTTAAGAAATGGCCAAGTTACAATGTACAATTCTCCAATAGAAATGCATCCTTAGAATTTGTTAAGCCTAAACAAGGGGTCAGAATTCACTAAAATTAACAACACAAAGCCTCCTAAGAAACAAATGAATAAGCAATAAAAGAATTTTGACAAATTGGTTTGCTTTCCTTTGAATTTTTTTTAAACACTGTAACTAATTTTGCTATCATGGCTCTTTTTCTGATTTGGTCAGGGGAGATTTTTCCCCCTTATGAACCACTATTTTAGTTCTGATCAAAGAATTCAGGTATTGGAAGGACTCATTGGATTACTGAAGGAATCTCCTTCTTTTCCATTACATGGATCATGACTGTCAAAGGCAGCCAAAAGACAAGGTCATTGCTCCATGTGTAAATTTTTCCTTTGGTTTGTTTGATTTTTCCATGCAATAGAGAATATATTTGCCAATTTTCAGCCAATTATTAGAAGTTTAGATACATAGGGTTTATACAATTTCAACAATATTTGAAAGCTAGTTGCCCGTTTAAATTGCTGGGCAATCCCAGAAAATATATAGGAGCTCCCTAATCCACTCTTCAGTACAAGAATATCTCTTCTGCAGTCAATATAGAGCCTCGTCAGGGAACTTCAGGCCTCTTCTCAGGCCAGTTAAGGGCACTGTCTCCTACTTTTCACTTTGGCAAGAGGATTGCTCTGTTCCCTTTACCTCTTTTGTCCCCTACATTCTCACCTTTGGTGAAGAGTGGATCTTTACCTGAAAAGACATTTTTCCAAAGAAGGCATACAGATGGTAAACAGGTACATGGAAAGATGCTCAACGTCATTAATCATCAGGGAAATGCAAATCAAAACCACAAATCTCACATCTGTCAGAATGCCTATCATCAAAAAGACCACAAGTAACACATGTTGGTGAGGATGTAGAGAAAAGGGAACCCTAGTATACCGTTGGTGGAAATGTAAATTGGTGCAGCCACTATGAAGAACAGTATGGAGGCCTCTCAAAAAATTAAAAATAGAATTACCATACGATCTAGCAATTCTACTCCCAGGTATACATACAAAGAAATTGAAAACACTAATTCAAAAAGATAAATGCACCCCAATATTCATAGAAGCATTATTTGCAATAGCCACGATATGGAAGCAACTTAAGTGTCCATAAACAGATGAATGGATAAAGAAGATGTGGTGTATAAACACAATGGAATACTACTCAGCCATAAAAAAGAATGAAATTTTGCTATTTTCAACAACATGGATGGACCTGGAGGATATTATGGTAAGTGAAATAGGTCAGACAGAGAAAGACAAACACTTATAAGTGGAACTGAAAAAACAAAACAAACAAATGAATATAACAAAACAGAAACACAGATATAGAGAACAAATGAGTGGTTACCAGTGGGGAGAAAGGTGGGGGGAGGGGCAAGATAGGGGATTAAAAGTTACAAACTACTATGTATAAAATAAGACACAAGGATGTATTGTACAGCACAGGGAATATAGGCAAAATTTCATAATAACTTTAAATGTAGTATGATCTATAAAAAATATTGAATTACTGTGTTGTATACCTGAAACTAATATAATATTGCAAATCAACTATACTTTAATAATAAAAAAGAGGAGGTCTTTAGGAACAAATCATTTGTTCATTATTAGATCACTATTAACTGAACACCTGCTATATGCCAGATACTCTACTAGGTTAGTGAGCAAAACAGACAAAAATCCATTCTCTGAGTTTCCATTCAAGGAAGAGATAGATATTGAACAAACAAACAACTATATTATGTGTCAGATGGCTATATATGCTATGGAGAAAATTTGGGAAATGGACAGAGTATAGGGGTGGCAATGGTGGTTGCTCTTTTAAATAGGATGGTGAGAAAAGTTCTCACCAATAAGGTGAGTAGAAAAGTCATGGATTAAGAAATACAGTACAATTGGCCATTAGCGTTCGTGGACATACATTTAAAGGAATACTTAACCGCACAGTTGTGCATTTTCCTTTAGTCAAACGGAGCTGCAAGGCACAGGGCAGATATAAGCTTAATAAGGATTTAATTTAAGTTTTAATAAGGGTTTAATAAAGGTTGTGACCTTGCCATGCATGAAATGAGGAGGAAGCAAGAGGAGACAGAGGAGCTGAGGGTGATCACAAGAATGATTGACCACAGCATTAAAGTTGGATAATAAGGGAAGAGAGGACGTAGGTAAGGGATAGTGAAAATGTGATAGGGTTAATGGATTACTGATCCCAGTGGAGGTGAAGGATTGCTGGATTCTGATTCTCTTCTCGGATCGAAATCAGAAGCACGCTGGGGTTTGATCCTCTATTTTTTTTTTTTTTCAGAACATCCGTTTATTAATTTAAAGGGATATTTTAATTTTCCAGAAAACCAGATAATGATTGCAGCATGACATAGAATTCTCATTTTCCTGTTTATCTGTGAGGAAGAAATTTTTTTTAACATCTTTATTGGCGTATAATTGCTTCACAATGGTGTATCAGTTTCTGCTTTATAACAAAGTGAATCAGTTATACATATACATATGTTCCCATATATCTTCCCTCTTGCATCTCCCTCCCTCCCACCCTCCCTATCCCACCCCTCTAGGTGGTCACAAAGCACTGAGCTGATCTCCCTGTGCTATGCGGCTGCTTCCCACTAGCTATCTATTTTATGTTTGGTAGTGTATATATGTCCATGCCACTCTCTTACTTTGTCACAGCTTACCTTCCCCCTCCCCGTATCCTCAAGTCCATTCTCTAGTAGGTCTGTGTCTTTATTCCCATCTTACCCCTAGGTTCTTCATGACATTTTTTTTTCTTAGATTCCATATATATGTGTTAGCATACGGTATTTTCTTTCTCTTTCTTACTTACTTCACTCTGTATGACAGTCTCTAGGTCCATCCACCTCACTACAAATAACTCAATTTCATTTCTTTTTATGGCTGAGTAATATTCCATTGTATATATGTGCCACATCTTCTTTATCCATTCATCCGATGATGGACACTTAGGTTGCTTCCATCTCCTGGCTATTGTAAATAGAGCTGCAGTGAACATTGTGGTACATGACTCTTTTTGAATTATGGTTTTCTCAGGGTATATGCCCAGTAGTGGGATTGCTGGGTCATATGGTAGTTCTGATCCTCTATTTTTATTTTAGAGGGTGGGGCTCACCAATACCTCTCTTCAGTTCCTTTTCTCAGGAGGTGACTGAAAATGCAGTCAAGCCCAAACAACAGAAATCCAGTTGACTCAAGAGGGCTAGGAATTTCTGAGGACATCCAGATTAGGTTATAGTGGTTTCACAGAGACATTTTCTGTAACTTTCTACTGTACATGATTTATATTTTTTATTGCGGATAGAAATTCTCTGTGTCATATAGTTTTACCATTCTATATGCAATTAACTTTCTTTTAGTGTTTTCCAGTGTTATTGTGCTATTTACAAAATCTTGATATACAGGATTAATGGGGAACAATTTTACAAATAAATTTTCTTAGGCTGATTAACTAAATTCTTAAGTTTTGTGGTAGTACTATACAAAATTTTTGGCTTCTCTTTTCACAGATGGAGCCCCTGTCTACTGCCCAGCCTCCCAAAATTATTTATGTATAATCTTTACTTATTTGAAATGAATATATTAAAATAATTATTTACTATACATGTTAATTCGCATTCAAATGTGAAACTTCTATACTTTAAGCACTACCTGAGGAGCATTATTTAATTGTATTTAATACTATTTCCAAAATAAATAAATTTGTTAGAGAAAATTGTAAGCTTATATCTATTGGTAAATGTTATACATTTTATTGTCAAAATAATTTAAAAACTGGTTTAATTTCACTTTTTAAAAAATGAATGGATATATAAGAGCTGAAAAGCTGCTAATAAAAATATTAATGTCTAAGGCAAGTAAGAAGTCAAAATTTTAAACCATGAAATTGAATAGGCAGAAAGCAAGACTAGGATTACAAGTCATGTCTCCCCTTGAAGTTAGTATATGTGCTATTTGACTCAAAACCTTTTTTTCATGCTTTGTCAACTAATTGGCTCTGTTTCTTCAAACATTTATGGAGGAACCTACGCATCACAAGTATTATTCTTCTGTCTTCTCTCAAAATCATATTTGTAATTCTTCTTAGCATTTTGCATCCCCCAAATTTACTTATTCTTAATATATGACTCACTAAGTAGGTCAACCCAGGTAAACTTACCTATGATGATGTATATATAAACACAGGTTATCCTAGTTCTTTATTTTAACTGTCTTTTTTCCTGTTATATGGTCATAGGTACATATCTTCTTTCTGTGATAGAGAAGAACAATCCAAACATGTATTAACTAATTCAATTATCAAATAATTATTAAGGGTCTGCTATATGCCAGGTAGTTTTAGGTACTTGGGACACATCATGAACAAAACTGATAAAACTCCTTGTCCTTATGGTGTTTACAATCTAATAGGGTAAGGAGACAATAGATAAGATAAATAAGTACAAATATATAGTATGTTAGTGACTAGAATTAAGGAGAAAAGTAAAGCAGGATGGAAATAAGAAATACATGTATGTGTACCTATATAATGCTTTAATTTAGATAAGCTAGCTATGGAAGATATCACTGAAAAGCTGACAAGATCTGAAGAATTTGAGGGAGTAAGTCATTCAGCTCTCTGGGGAAAAGGCCTCCCAGGCAAAAGGAACACCTAGAGCAAAGGCTCTGAGGCAGGAGTGTGGGTAGGGTGTTCTAGGAGCACCAAGTTTGGCTGCAGTGGAGTGAGCATGGGAGAGAGTAGCAGGCAATAAGATCAAGTATTAATGGTGGGGTGGGGGGGTAGGAAGGAGGAGGATAAAGAGCAGTTAATGTTGAGCATTGAAGACCATTGCAAGGACTTTGTTTTTTACTATGAGGGAAGTGGGAAGCCATTAAAACATTTTGAGAAGTGGAGTGACATGAATTGATTACCAACATCATTCTATGGCTGTGTTGAGTCTAAACTGAAGAAGGCCAAAAGGAGAAGCAGAAGCATTGGAGATTAGTTAGAAGTCTGTTGCAATAAACTAGATGAAAAATTATATAGACTCAGAATAGTTTGGATTCTGGATAGGTTTTGAAAATGTAACCATAAAGATTTGTTGATGAATCAACTCTTTTTGGACTTCACTAGCTGTCAGAGGTGAGAGAGAGAATGACTGAAATTTTTGGCCTGAGTAACTGTAAGATTGCAGTTGTCATTTACTGAGATGGGGAAGACTGAGAGGAGGAGTTCGAAGGTGGATATCAAGAGCTCAGGTTTGGATATACCACGTTTAAGATGCTCTGTAGACTCTCCACATGGAAGTATCCAGTAGGCAGTTGGGTGTATGAGTCTGGAGTTCAGGAAAACGTTCAGGCTAGAAAGATGTAAATTTGGTAGCCAAGAGCAGATAAACCTTGGGACTGGATACACTGCCAGATGTATCAATTGGGAGAAGGTCCAAGGACCGAACATTGGAGCATTTCAACACTGAGAACAAGGATGAAGAAGGAACCAGCAAAAACTGACTTTTAGATTTAGCAACACAGAGGTAACAAATATTTTTATTTTTAGTGATGAATCAACTCCTATGTCTATATGTATTTTATTGCCTCCAAATTCCTATACAAAACCATCTGTACATTTAAATTCTTTTAACTCTGAGTTCTGGGGATACTTGTGAATCCATGGAAGACCAGAGAGCTAGGCTTCCTCTTGTTGAATCTGATGCTAGAATGAAGGATGGAAACTTTAAAATGTCTTTTAGCTATGTTCATGTGATATCTGGATTTAAACTAAAATGCATACCTCATGGAACTACATTTGTTGCTTTTCTTAAAAAATGTAATTACAACTATTTACATTTGTCTTAGAATAGTCCTGTGATATCCTAGTTTTACTATCCTGGTCTTCAGCCACTTTCTTTTCAATATTTTAGAAGCTACTTTTCTCTACATGTCTGTGCCACACATCCCTAGCAAATCTCAGTGTTGGATAAAAGCAACTATCTTACTTCTCCATGAACAGTCACCAATTTCTGGGTCTCAACTGTCTCAGATATGTCTTACTAACACCTGTCCCCAGTCAGCTTTTTCTCCTGTTCTCTATAATTATTTTAAACCTTTTTCACCCTCCTAACCTCCTTCTTGCATTCCTCTCCCAACTTCAGCCTAGATTGTATTTTGAACTCTATAATAAACTCCCTATTCAAAATCTCTACCCAGATATCTTACAGGCACCCTGAATTCATCATGTTCAAAACTGAAAGATCAGAAGGAGAAATTAAGGAAACAATCCCATTCACCATTGGAAAAAAAAGAATAAAATACCTAGGAATAAAGCTACCTAAGGAGGTAAAAGAGCTGTACTTAGAAAACTATAAAACACTGATGAAAGAAATCAAAGATGACACAAACAGATGGAGAGATATACCATGTTCTTGGATTGGAAGAATCAATATTATGAAAATGACTATACTACCCAAAGCAATCTACAGATTCGATGCAATCCCTATCAAATTACCAATGGCATTTTTTACAGAACTAGAACAAAAAAAATCTTAAAATTTGTATGGAGACAGAAAAGACCCCAAATAGCCAAAGCAATCTTGAGGGAAAAAAACAAAGCTGGAGGAATCAGACTCCCTGACTTCAGACTATACTACAAAGCTACAGTAATCAAGACAATATGGCTCGGTACTTTGTGACCACCTAGAGGGGTGGGATGGGGAGGGTGGGAGGGAGACGTGGGAGGGAGGAGATATGGGGATGTATGTGTGTGTATAGCTGATTCATTTTGTTGTAGGGCAGAAACTAGCACACCATTGTAAAGCAATTAATACTCCAATAAAGACGTAAAAAAAAACAAGCCTTGAAGGAACAAAACTGAAGACAGTATATGCAAATCAGATGAACCATTGGATTAAGAAATAATATAGTATGGAATGGGCAAACTGAAACCACCATGGATTAATAATAAACTCTGTGATGAGCAAAAAAGAAAAGACAATATGGTCTCTTACAGAAAGACCTGCATATTTTTATATGCAGAAATATAGATCAATGGAACAGGATAGAAAGCCCAGAGATAAACCCATGCACCTATGGTCAACTAATCTATGACAAAGGAGGCAAGGATATACAATGGAGAAAAGACAGTCTCTTCAATAAGTGGTGCTGGGAAAACTGGACAACTATATGTAAAAGAATGAAATTAGAACACTCCTAAACACCATACACAAAAATAAACTCAAAATGGATTAAAGACCTAAATGTAAGATGGGCCACTATAAAACTCTTAGAGGAAACATAGGAAGAACACTCTTTGACATAAATCACAGCAAGATCTTTTTTGACCCACCTCCTAGAGTAATGGAAATAAAAACAAAAATAAACAAACAGGACCTAATGAAACTTAAAAGCTTTTGCACAGCAAAGGAAACTATAAACAAGACGAAAAGACAACCCTCAGAATGGGAGAAAATATTTGGAAACAAATCAGCAGACAAAGGATTAGTCTCCAAAATATATAAACAGCTCCTGCAGCTCAATATTAAAAAAACAAACAGCCCAATCAAAAAAATGGACACAAGACCTTAAAAGACATTTCTCCAAAGAAGACATACAGATGGCTAAGAGGCAAATGAAAAGCTGCTCAACATCACTAATTATTAGGGAAACGCAAACTGAAACTACAATGAGGTATCACCTCACACTGGTTAGAATGGGCATCAACAGAAAACCTACAAACAATAAATGCTCGAGAGGGTGTGGAGAAAAGGGAACCCTCTTGCACTGTTGGTGGGAATGTAAATTGATACAGCCACTATGGAGAACAGTATGGAGGTTCCTTAAAAAACTAAAAATAGAATTACCATATGACCCAGCAATCCCACTACTGGGCATATACCCAGAGAAAACCATAATTCAAAAAGACACATGTACCCCAATGTTCATTGCAGCACTATTTACAATAGCCCAGTAATGGAAGCAACCTAAATGCCCATCGACAGACGAATGGATAAAGAAGATGTGGTACATTATACAATGGAATATTACTCAGCCACAAAAAGGAACGAAAGTGGGTCATTTGTAGAGACATGGATGGATCTAGAGACTGTCAAAGAGAATGAAGTAAGTCAGAAAGAGAAAAACAAATATCATAGATATATGTGGAATCTAGAAAAATGGTACAGATGAACCAGTTTGCCAGGCAGAAATAGAGACACAGACGTAGAGAACAAACATATGGACACCAAGGGGGGAAAGCGGGGGGTGGGGGTGTGTGATGAATTGGGAGATTGGGATTGACACTAATTTGTATAAAATAGATAACTAATAAGAACCTGCTGTATTAAAAAAATAAAATTAATAAAAATCAGTAGAATGAATGGGAAGATAAAGTTAAGGAGAACTCTTGAAAGTAAATCTGCTAAATGATAGAAATTCCACTAAGAACAGAACAGAAGGAAAAATAAACTGCCCCCCCCCAAAAAAACTGAACTAATGCTCTCCCCACTCCATCAAACTTGCTTTCCCCTCCTACAATCCCCTTCCCCGTAAATGGTGCCTTCTTCAATCCAGAAACCCCAAGTCATCTTTACATCCCATCTAACACCAAATCCTGGGGAGTCTACTCCCAAATAAATCCATTCTCCATATCTTTTCAATTTCGCAACCATTTTAAGTTTTTCAAAAACTCAAATCTGGTTTTGTCACACTTCCTTTCCCCACCCATCCCCACCCTTAATTCAAATGTGATTTTGTCACAGTTCTTAAAACCCAGCAGGATCAAAGGATAATATACTGAATGATAATACACTTTAGAGGCTTTTGATACCTTGCACTCATGGTGCTTACTGCCTAGCGGGGAAAATAAGACATGAAATATAACCCCGGCTATATAAGTACAATTTAGTAATAAGTGCTATGTAATTAAGTTGTAATGAGAGTGTAATGAGTGTAACAGGAAGACCTAATCTAGTGGAGGCCTCCTTGAGGAAATGACTTTAGGTTGACACCTGAGTGTGGGATGGAAGAAGAAGAGAGAAGAGCCCAGTACAGAAGCAGAGAGAGAGAGAGGAAACAGGGTACTGGGAAGAGCTGAAAGGTAAGTGGCTGGAGATGGGAGCATTGCTGGAGGGGTGGTTGCCGCTGAAGATAGATAAATCACGTAAGACCCTGTAGTTCATCCTAAGAGTTTTGATCTTTACCTTTAAAATAATGGAAAATAATTGAATGGTTTTAAGAGTGTTAACATGATGAGATTTAGCTCTTTTAAAAAGATTACTCAGGCTTCTCCGTGGAGTGTGCCTTTATCCCTTCCACTGGTTCTCAGGAGGAGAGCCAAAAAGTTGACAGTGAGCAAGATTTGCACTGTCATTCCTGGGTTTTATTTCCCTTGACCTCCCTTAGCTCTTTTTTTTTTTTAAACATCTTTATTGGAGTATAAGTGCTTTACAATGGTGTGTTAGTTTCTGCTTTATAACAAACCGAATCAGCTATACATATACATATACCCCATATCTCCTCCCTCTTGCATCTCCCTCCCACCCTCCCTATCCCACCCCTCTAACCCTTAGCTCTTTCATGGTGTGATGGTCACACCAGAGGTCTGTACCTAGGTTACACCCTAAGCCTTACCTTTTCCCTGCATAATGAGATTTTATACAACAAAAACAGGAACACAAGTATTAAATCTAAATAAAGTAAACGCTATGGTATTAACTCTTCCACACAATTCTTGGTCATTGGGTTACCTGGAAACAAAGACCTTTAGTCCTTTCTTTCACTAAAGAAAAGCATTTTCAGCTTTTTGAGTAAGAAGAGTCTCTCTAATGTAAAAATGCCTGCAGCTAGTTATTTATGTTGACCTCTAGTAGTGTGTGGCTTTCTTGTGAACACTTAGTCCTGAGGACCTTTTCTCTCACATAAAAACGACTGAATCAAGCCATGCCAAGCTGTTAATGACCCTCAGATTTGCGCTTCAGGAAACTGGAGGTTGATTGGTTTTTGACGGGTTTCTCAAGCAGTTTGTCATCTGTTTTTGTCCTCCCCTCCCTCTTCCACCCTTCCATCTAGGAATGAATATTAACGAATTTAGAAACACTGTTTGCAGTTGGGTCCAAAAGACAACTACTGTGCTGAATACATTTTTCTAATTCACATCCACAAATAATGATGAGGTAGTGGTCAAGACTCTCAAAATCCAAACTCAGTCTCCTTACTCAGCTGTTGTGAAACAGATCTTAAGTGCTATTTTAAACCCAATGAACCATGTTGGCTCCAACCTCAGCTGCTACCACATGCTGAGTACTCACTACGTTCAAGAGAATGGAGCTTTGGGGAGGGTGGGAGGAAAGTATGAAAAACATGACAACACCGCAAGGCAAAACTCACGAATCCCCTCAACGACATGGGGGCTAATCCACTGACTTGTTTTGAGGGTAAAAGCCTTCAGGGCGGCGCTCCTACTCCTAAATCCTCAGCTCCCTGTACGGGGCCTGGCATTCAGAAAGCACACAGCAAACGTGCACGTGGTGAGTGAACGATCTCCGATCCACGCTCAAGCCTGGGGCCGCAGAGCTCAGACCTCAAGCACCTTTCAGGCTGTCGAACTCCAGGCCGGGCCACGTGATGCGCTCCAGCCAATGGGCAGGTTGCCTCCGGAGGATCGCCAATAAAGGCGCCAGTTGCTGCCCGCTAGCGGCCGCCATTGGGGCGAGAGTTGGCGGCGACGGGTGGTGGAAAGGTGCTTCCCTGCAGCGCTTCATCTCGTGAAAGCTCAAGGGGACAGTCAGAGAAGGTCCTTTCCACAAGGGGTAAGGGAGCCCCTTGCGGGAAGCACTACTCTGGGATCCGAGCCCTCGCTGTCACCCTGGGTGGGGAATAACCGTTTTTTCCTCTCTTCCCCTCCCCCATCAACATTGTGCGACAGCAGAGGCCGTTAGAGAGGCCATCCCGGCGTGTGCCTTTAGCCCAGGTGAGCTGCCGATTGCTTTTCTTTGGCCTTACCAGCTGCAAGCTCATTGCCCCAGTGGACCCTCTAAAATGTTTTTGGCTTTTCTCTTACGCTTGGTGGTGGTGGTGGTTTTTTTTTTTTTTCCAAGGAAGGGGTGAGAAGAGGAAGGTTGGTCCAAGGAATGGCTGTCCAGCCACCTCCCCATTTGAAAAACAGTCATGGCCTTTGTAGTTCTCTTAGGTCTTGGATTGATGGATCGCTGCTTGTACTGTAGTTTCGGGAATGAAGGAGAAAACATGGAACTTTAGCTGTAGCTGACTTTTTTTGTTGTGTTTATTCTGGGCGTGATCATTTGGGACAGGAAATTTCCCATCCTTGATTCATTTATTCATTCAACTAACATTAAGCCCTTGGAACATATTAAACCCTCTGTTGGGTGTTGCGGAATCTGGAGTTAGGGCAGGCCTCAAGGCTCTGGATTGTGTTAAGAATTAAAATGAGGTACGTACAGGGTGCTTTGGGACCTGTGGGAAGGGCCCGGGTGGTTGGAAGGGAGCAAGGGAGGGTTCTGGGTAGGCAATAACTGAGCTGGGTCTTGAGATGAAATAGAAGTTAGTCTAAAGAGTGAGGGGAGCTCTGGTGAGGAGGGGAAATTTTCCAAAAGCATAGACGTGAGAGCACAAGAGTAGGTGGGACAGTGGAAAACTGGCAAATTTTTGAACATGGCTGGCACTGTGTTGGGAGAGTAGGAAGAGATGAGTCTAGTGAGATAGGCAAGGGGCCATAAGAGGGTTTGTTTATTGGTATGTCATGAAGGGCTATAGGTTGAGCAGTATGATCTTAAGTTGCTGAACAAAAATCACAGCATCACCATTGCATGAATTCAGGTGGGAGATAACAAGTGATTGAACAAAAGGAGTGGTTTGGGAGATGGAAATTAGGAACACCATAAGTATTCAGAATATGTAAATTTATATTCAAGAGTCAGTTGTTTAGAGGTATTTGATGCCTTGGAGTGGCTGAGATCTGCAGAAAAGTAGTAAAGAAGACAAAGGAAAAACTGGAGGATATTAATGGGTTAGCAGAAGATGAGATTATGGATTTCTCTGGAATTCTAATCTGACCCACCTATTTGTTCCCTTAGCACCCTCTTAACCTCTGTCACAGCAATAATTATATGTATCCTGTTGGAATTGCCTATTTTATAAGTCTCTGTAAAGAGATTATTGTATCCCCCAATTCCTAGCTCAGTGCTTGCCACCATTGTAGGTGCTTTGTAAATATTTAGTAAGTGAACAAACAGAATCTGGGGAAAGTGGTATCCTGGAAACCAGAAAAGAGTTTCAAGAGAGTCACAATAGTCTAGTGACAGATATAGCTGAGAGGTCAAGTAAGGTATAAGATTCAAAAAGAATCCATTGGATTTAACAAGTAAATATCGTAAGTATTAACCTTAGTGTAAGGGGAGTTTTAGAGGAATGGCAGGAAAAAGGCATGTGTGATGTGGGGAGTAAAGACTGTCATTTTTTAGGATGCTCTAGTGTGAGATACAGAAGAGAGAAGATTGAGACTACAAGGATAGAATAGGATCAAGAGAGGAATTTTTAAGGAGACTTGAGAAAGTTTATATGGAGGGTAAGCTAGTATAGAAGTATTGAAGATACAGGCAGAAGAGAGCAAGGACCTTCAGCAGGGGTGTTATCTAGAGTATCTGGGAAAAGAGTTCAGACAAGAAGATTGAGGAAGGAGCAGATGAGAAGATTGAAGCATTGTGAAGAATATACATTTTCTACAAATTACCTGTTTGACCTTAAATAAAGCCTGATTTTATTTCAAAGAAACCATTTTCTCCCTTGAACTGGAGATGGCTAATTTGATGGTGCAGGATTTGTAGTCAGTATTTGAGCTCATCACAGGGCAGATTGCTTTTGATCTTTCTGAGCCCTAGAGGCACCTGATATTCAGAATCCAAACTTTTTTTTCACCTCACTATCACCACTTTTATTCAGGATATACAGGAGATAGGAGTATTTGAAAAGAAACTAATAAGCAGACTTTTACAAACCTAATAAACACACAAAACCCAAATAGAAAAAAAGAGAATGCTTTGAGGGATATAACACCAGAGGCTTTTAAGAAAAAATAATTTAAAACAGGGAAAAAAAGGTAAATTTCAGGACATGTTAAGTATACGAAACCAAACTAAATTAGAAAATCAGACGAGACCAATAGATTCTTAGTGGTTTCTTTTTATTGTTTTCTTTTTTCTTCCAGTTTTATTGAGATATAATTGACTTACAGAACTGTATACGTTTAAGGTGTACAGCATAATGATTTGATTTACATATATCATGAAGTGATTATCACAATACATTTAGTAAATGTCCATCATCTCGTATAGGTACAAAATTAAAGCAATAGAAAAGAAAATTTTTTTTGTGATGAGAACTCTTAAAGAATCCAAGCTTTTTATGCTGTACTGCTTCCCTGCATGTGTAAGATCTATGAACCCAACCAGAAGTGCCACCACACAGCAAAATAACTTATATGTTTCTTGTAACATTTTGGAAACATTTTTTAGCTTGTGTGTGCATTTCAGGAAATCTTTGGCCTATATGTATTTGTCAGGGATGACTGAAACATTCACAACAATTCCAAAGGCTCTCTTTTTCTTAGAAGTTTAAAATTTCACTCTATAAGTTGGAATAACCTATAGAGAACAATTAAACATCTAGCAAAATTTAAATGCATTGGCCCAGAAATTGCCAATAGAAATAAATCCAGTAGGCCAGGCCAAAAGAAGAAAAAGAAGAAAGGAAGAAATATATCCAATAGGTTTTGGCATACATATGCAACAATATATTTACTTATTAGTGAGTAGATATTCATTGCAACATTGCTTATAATATCTATATGTCCACATCCATAAGATTACATACTACGCAGGCATTAAGGAGGGAGGAGGCTGCTCTGGGACATTTTCTAAGATGAATTAAATGTAAAGAACCAGTTTCTAAAAGGATACCCAAGAAATTGCTAAGAGTAAGGAGGGGGATCTGGTTGGCTGGGGGACAAGAATGGGAAAGGAAACTTTGTTGTATACCATTCAAACCATGTGGATGTTAAAATTCAAATAAACTTGTTTATTTTTTGAAATCCATAAATGATATATTATCTTTAAGAATTTCTCCAGAAATCCCAAGATTATTTTATAATGAGCTATTGTGTGGACAAAAGGGATCTGATTTTCAGGCAACTTGCCCATGGAACCGTAGAATAATTGACAAGGTGATGCTACATTATTATGTGATTATCTTTATCAAAGTAAACCAGAATTTTTTTTAAATTAATTAATTTATTTATTTTGGGCCACGTTGGGTCTTCGTTGCAGTGCGTGGGCTTCTCATCGCAGTGGCTTCTCTTGTTGCGGAGCACCGGCTCTAGGCATGTGGGCTTCAGTAGTTGTGGCTCTCTGGCTCCAGAGCACAGGCTCAGTAGCTGTGGCGCACAGGCTTAGCTGCTCCGCGGCATGTGGGATCTTTCCGGACCAGGGCTCAAACCTGTGTCCCCTGCATTGGCAGGCAGATTCTTAACCACTGTGCCACCAGGGAAGACCCTAAACCAGAACTTTTAATAATCATTTATGATACATTGTTTTTGAGCAGTTGTAACTGATGGTTGTTACATAACATTCAATTCTTAGTGACATTAGATTTCATCTGCCCATGCTATCTTTCTTTTTAGAAATATATCCATGGGTAAAAAATGTTCTGAAAGCAGAAATAACAATAAAATGACAGCTCATCATAACCATTAGAAACAACAGTGGATTTTCACATAAGCAGTATAGGCCATGGATTATGCATAGTTCCCAGTAGACTTGTAACTCCATAGTTCAGTAAGTTGGAGTGAAGTAATTTTAGAGAAAATCTTGAAGTAACCAATCTATTTAAATGACAAATTACTTCTGACACCTTACTAATTGTGACCTACCATTATGTCAATTAAGGTGAATCTTTTAGAGGGTATGTTGCTGGACCATGATGCTGGCATTTTTTGTTTATTCTTAATTAAGAGTAAAAGCTAAAAATAATAACAGTCTTTAGAGAATGTAAAATAAAACAGTGAAATTGGCAGCTATCTAACAGAAATTTGCCAAATATCTTTTAAAGCCACATAGCTCCTTTTTAAAAAATTTTAAATAAGAAAGAAAAGATTAAAATAATTTGAACAGTAAGACTGGGATAATTACAAAGAATATTTTATAAAGGGGATAATTCCTAGCTCTCTATTGCTGGACAGAATTTCACCTCAAAGAAACCAGGGCCTGTAGCCAATGCAGAGCACTTCTGAGATCATCATCAGATTACCAAATATTAGCTATTCTTTTGCCCAATGATAATTATCAGAGCTCTTGTCCATGGTCAGTCCATCTGCTGCCTTCAATCGCAGTGCACTTTAAGTTTATTATTAAAAATTTCTGACATATAGAATAACGGATAAAGTAGTACAAAGGACACCTGTATAACTACCAACAATTGTCAACATTTTGCCATGTTTGCTTGTCTATATAGGTTTTTCCCCAAAACCATTTAAACATATTTCACAGATGTGGCTGTTCACACCAAATTTTTTGAGCATGCATTTAAACTTTTTTTTCCTTACATAATTACCCTACTGTTCTCACACCTATCAAAATTCCCTCGATTTCCCTAGTTGTCCCCAAAAATGTCTTTAGTAGTTGATCTCAAACCAAGATTTGATATAGGATGGTAAGTTGAGTTCAGTTGTTATGTCTTTTTTTAAAAAATATTTATTTATTTATTTGGCTGCATCGGGTCTTAGTTGCGGCACACAGGATCTTCGCTGCGGCATGCAGGATCTTTCGTAGTGGCAAGTGGTCTGTTCATTGCGGCGTGCAGGCTTCTCTCTAGTTGTGGCATGTGGGCTCCAGAGGGCACGGACACTAGAGTGCGTGGGCTTAGTTGCCCCGTGACATGTGGGATCTCAGTTCCCCGACCAGCTGTCGAACCCACGTCCCGTGCATTGGAAGGCGGATTCTTAACCACTGGACCACCAGGGAAGTCCCCAGTTATTATGTCTTAATTCAGAGCAGTTCCTCATTTTCTTTAACAATCTTGCTTTTTATAAAAGATGGGCCATTTGTCTTATAAAATATTCCGTATTCTACATGTGTCTCTTTCCTTATGATTTTCGTTTCATTTGTTCTAGCACGTCAAAAAACTTTTCTGCAATGATAGCAGTGGTCTATAGCTGCACTGTCCTGTACAGTAGCCAGTAGGCATATGTGGCCATTAAGCACTTAAAATGCTGCTGAGTTTTTAACTTAGGTAATTTTGGTTAATTTAAATTTAGAGTTACATGTGGCTAGGGACTTCCCCTGGCGGTCCAGTGGTTAAGACTCCATGCTTCCAGTGCAGGGGGTGTGGGTTCGATCCCTGGTCATAGAAGTGAGATCCCACATGCTGTGTGGTTTGGCCAAAATAAATAAATAAACAGAATTACATGTGGCTAGAGGCTGTCACATTGGACAATGCAGCTGTAGCCCTTGAATTTTCTGTTACAGAAAAGTTAAATCTAGAAGCTTGTTACACATTTTTGGCAAAAAGCCTTTATAGATGCTATATAGATTGTATTTTGTCTTATCAGGATATATATATATATATATATATATATATATATATATATATATATATATAGGCTTTTAACCCAATATATGCTATTTTAAGTTCTTTCTAGTTAGTATTATTTTCCTAAATACTATAAAAACTTCAGTATTGGATTTGACTAATTTGGTGCAGATATCTGATCAAAGTACCAGAAGCAAGAAAATGTGGACTAGTGTGGTTGAAATATAACGGTCATATGATGAAGTGGTATGAGTAGCTAAGGATGTATGGGATGCAAAGGAAAACAATTTTAAGAGTGTTGCTAACCATTTCAAATACTACAGAGGAGTCTGGGAAGATAACTTAGGAACACCAGTGAGGGATTTGGAATATTTCAAGGTATTAGTGGTCTTTGGTAGAGCAGTTTCAGAAGAGTTGGAGAAATCAGATGGATGTATTTGACCTTTACAAGATTTTTTGCACCCAAGTTTTGTTTGTTTGTTTGTTTGTTTGTTTTAAGAGCAGTTTTAGGTTTACAGCAAAATTGAAAGGTACACAGATTTCCTGTATATCTCCTGCCCAAAAACATGCATAATCTCCCTTGTTACCAGCATCCCCCAACAAAAGGGTACATTCGTTACAATAGATGAACCTACAATGACACAGCATTATCACTTAGTCTGTTGTTTGCATTAGGGTTCACTCTTGGTGTTGTAATTCCTAAGGGTTTGGGCAAATGTATAATGGCAGTATTTTCACTGCCCTAAAAATCCTCCATGCTCCATCTTTTCTCCCAGCTCCTGGCAACCACTGATCTCTTTACTGTCTCCATAGTTTTGCCTTTTCCAGAATGTCATATAGTTGGAATCATACAGTATGTAGCCTTTTCAGATTGGCTTCTTTCACTTAGTATGCATTTAATATTCCTTTATGTGTTTTTGTGGCTGTATAAATCATTTCTTTGTAGCACTAAGTAATATTCCATTGTCTGGCTATTGCTTCACAGTTTATCCATTCTCCTACTGAAGAACATCTTTGTTGCTTCCAGGTTTTGGCAATTAGGAACAAAGCTGCTATAAACGTCTGCGTGCAGATTTTCGTATGGAAAGGTGTTTTTAAGAAAAAAAATTTTAAGACGCTGATTAGAACATGTCTGTAGGCAGAGATATAAGCAGAAGCTAATAATGTAAACAAATATAGAAAATGAAGCCTTAAGACAAAGCAGGAAACAGAACTATGTGTTGCATAATCTTTAAATAGAGGAAAGGCTTCATAAACCTAATAAAAAAGAAACATACAATAATGGAGATAAAGGAATTATTAATGAAATAATAGGTTTCTGGAAAAAGGGAAAGAAGGTCCTTATGGAAAAGAGGTGAGGCACTTATTAAATAAGAGGTAATAGTGTAGGAAATAAAAGAAGCTAAGAAATTAATTTTTAAAAGTTTCTCATGTAAACTAAGATGAGATCCTCTGCAAATGGGTATAGTGGGCCTGAGGTTTTGAGGAGTGGAACAGGTTTGGAAAAAGCATTTTATAATTGATGTATATTCATTCATTCATATTTTTTTTTTTGAAGGCAGATTCCTGAGCAGTAGGAACTAACTTAAATCATCCTTGATTTCTCTCCCTACTTCTCCCTGTATAAACAAGTCACATCTGCTTTATTTCTAACATAAAATTGAACCTGAACACTTAAATTCAGCATATGTAGGCTCTGTCCTATGCATTGGATCAATACAAACAAGGTCCGTGGCCGGCATAGAGTTTACATTCTGGGAGTTGGTGGGAGGGTGGGTTGGGAGACAGTAAGCAAGTAGGTAAAAATATATTGGTGAAGCAGAGAAATGGCTGATGGATTGGAATTGGGGAGGATGGGTAAGTATGCCTATTTAAAATGAGGTTGTGAAGGAAAAGTCTCCCTCAGGAGCTGATGATTTTGAATCAGTCTGGAATAAGAGCATTTCAAGCAGAGTGTAAAAGCCCAGAGACCAGAACTGGCTTGATGCAGATAACTCAAAGAAGAGGATGGCTGGTGTGAAGTGATTGAGCTGGGAGAGTAGGAGTGGAGGTGGAAGGAACAGAACAATGAACCAGACCTTGGGAGGTTTCAGATCAGTTTGGAGGCGATGGCATTAGTCTTTGTTAGAGGTGATAATGACTGGGGCTAGGGTCATAGTGGTGGAAGTAGTGAGAATCTGAGATTTATTTTGGAGGAGGACTCATCAGAGAAATACAAATTAAAATCACAATGAGATCCCATCATACGCCCACCAGAATAGCTAAAATGGAAGAAGCTGATAATACCAAATATTGACAAGGATATGGAATAACTGGAATTCTTAGACTGCTGTTGTGTATATAAGTTGGTACATTTTGGAAAACTGGTGGTGTCTATTAAAGCTGAACATATGCATAACCTATGTCCCAACAATTTTACTTCTGGGTTTATACCCAGCATAATGCATGTACGTATACACTAAAGCATTTCATAGTATTATTTGTCATAGTCAAAAACTGGAAACAACCCAAAAGTCTCAACAGGAATGGATAAATTTTGGTATAATTTTACAATAGAATACAGTATAATTTTACAGTATACAGAATAGAATACAGTAATGAAAGTGAAAGTGAACAAACAACATAGGCAAAAACATGGATAAATCTCAAAAACAATATTGGTGAAAGAAAGCTAGGCACAGTGTAATACATAGTAAATAATACTATATTTATGTAAAAGTTCAGAAACAGTCACAATTTAATGTATGGAGATAGAAGTCATCGTAGTGGTTATCTCTGTGGAGAAGGGAGGGTGTAGTGATTGGGATATTCAAAAGGTAGGCTAGCTTTAAATAATTGCAAAGCCAGGATAAGAGCCAGTTGCAGTTGCAACACTAGAATAGCACCTTCTTTCTTCTCAATGACTTTTTAAAATTTATTTATTTATCTATTTATCTGTTTATTTATTTGTTTATTTTGGCTGTGTTGGGTCTTAATTGCTGTGCGTGGGCTTTCTCTAGTTGTGGTAAGTGGGGGCTACTCTTCGTTGCAGTGTGGGATCTTCCTGGACCAGGGCTCGAACCCGTGTCCCCTGCATTTGCAGGCGGATTCTTAACCACTGCACCACCAGGGAAGCCCCCTCAATGACTTTTTTTTTTTCCTCAATGACTTTTTATTGAGTTCTAGTTCATATTTGTATAAGATGAGGAGAAAAGTGAAATGATGAGATAAAATTATAAGTCATCTCCAAGTTAATTCATTTTAATGTAGTGGTTTGAAACCTGACTGCACATCAGGATGTCCAGGGAACTTAAAAAAGAAACAAAACTGATTCTCAAGCTGTATCTCCAGAGGTTTGGACCTAGGCATTGTTTTCTTGTTTCTTTGTTTTTCAGGGGGTTTTTTGATAGGTAAGAAGTGGATTTATTTAGAGAGATACACATTCCATAGACAGAGTGTGGTCCGTCTCAAAAGGCAAGCGGACCTTGGGAGATGGGCCATCTCAGAAGGGCATTGGTATTTTTTAAATGATCCGCAACACCTCACACCCATTACATTGGCTGCTGTTAAACAAACAAAGTAACAGGTGTTGTGAGGATGTGGAGAAACTGGAACCCTGTAGATGGTGGGAACGTAACACAGTGTTGCTGCTGTGGAAAACAGTATGGGATTCCTCAAAAATTAAAAATAAAATTACCAAATTACCATATGATCTAGCAGTTCCACTTCTGCACCCTGGGGATATATCTCTAAGTATTAAAAGCAGGGTCTTGAAGAGATATTTATACATCCATTTTTTTTTTTTTTTACATTTAGTTATTTATTTTTGCTGTGTTGGGTCTTCGTTTCTGTGCGAGGGCTTTCTCTAGTTGTGGCAAGCAGGGGCCACTCTTCATCGCGGTGCGCGGGCCTCTCACTATCGCAGCCTCTCTTATTGTGGAGCACAGGCTCCAGACGCGCAGACTCAGTAGTTGTGGCTCACGGGCCTAGTTGCTCCGCGGCATGTGGGATCCTCCCAGACCAGGGCTCGAACCCGTGTCCCCTGCATTAGCAGGCAGATTCTCAACCACTGTGCCACCAGGGAAGCCCCTACATCCATGTTTTTATAGCAGCACCATTCACAATAGCCAAGAGGTGGAAGCTACTCAAGTGTCTGTCAATGAATGAATGGGGAGACAAAATGTGTATACGTATAATGGAATATTATTAAACCTTAAAATGAAGGAAATTCTTACATATGCTACAATATGGATGAACCTTGAGGACATTGTGCTAAAATAGATAAGCCAGTCACAAAAAGACAAATACAGTATGATTCTACTTATGTGAGATTCCTGGAGTAGTCACATTCATAGAAACAGAAAATGGATTGGTGGTTGCCAGAGGCTGGGGAGATGGGAGAATGAGGAGTTGTTTAATAGGTATAGTATAGAGTTCTGGTTTTGTGCGATGAACAAGTTCAGGAGGTTAGTTGCTCAAAAATATGAATATACTTAACACTGCTGAACTGTACACTTAAAATAGTTAAGATAGTAAATTTTATGCTGTATGTAGTTAGCCACAATTTTAAATGAAGGATCCACAAGTGATTAATATGCAGCAGGAGCTGAAAACTAACACTGCTTTAATGAAAAAAAAAGGTAAATTGGCTAAATGTTAACACTGAAAAATGGACAATTTATTTAATAGTCATACTTCGCTGATACACTTGGTAGTACCTTTGCTCTTTTATCCTTAAAGTAATAATGTTGTCTAGGAATGTTAGATACCATCTTTCTGAAATACTCGTGAAGCTTTAAAGTATTTTATTTTAGGTATAGAAATATCCACTAAAGAGTAGCATATTAACACTTGTCATTTTTCTTCCTAATAATTCACTTTTAAAATAAATCACTTTATTTACATTAGCCAGAAAAATTCCTTTGCCTTTCTCCCTTCACTGATTAATAATTGTAGAATAACGATGTACTCAGATAGTTATTCTTTAACCATCTCTTTAACATTCCCTGTTATTTCATTTTTACCAGGAATTTATAGACTTTTCCTGCTGAGACCTCAATTTGTGTCTAAGAAAGACAGAAAGAAATTACTGTAAAAGATTGGAATAACTTAAATCATCCAAAATGGAAGCATACATAATGAAACAACTTTTAGTACTTCCATAGAAAAAGGTTTGTATTTGTTTACAAATAAATTTATCATTTGGCTTTTCTTTTTTCTTCTTCTTTTTTTTTTTTTTTTTTGCTGCCCTAGTCATGATATGCTTTAAAATATGAAATCTGCTACTCTTGAAGAAAACTTTTCTGTTCCTATAAAAACCATTTTAAAGGTGCTTTGAAAATAACTCAGTTTTTTTGTTTGTTTTCTGGTTTCTTTTTTTGTTTGTTTTTTAGGGCATATACCTATAGACAACATTAGAATATAAGGACTTGAAGCAGTTGAGAATGTCTCTGCCAAGTCGACAAACAGCTATTGTTAACCCTCCACCACCAGCATATATAAATACTAAGAAAAATGGGCGATTGACGAATCAACTGCAGTATCTACAAAAAGTTGTCCTGAAGGCTTTGTGGAAGCATAGTTTTTCCTGGCCTTTTCAGCAGCCTGTGGATGCTGTCAAACTAAAGTTGCCTGTGAGTGTATCTAATTATATTAGTTTAAAACAAGTAAAACCCTGTAAATATCCTCTGATAGAAATATTATGAAATATATTTAACTTAATAAATAAATTATTCAGCACCACTAAAGAATATCCCAATGACTATTTTTTCCTAAAACAAAAAACTCATTTTTCTGAGCATTGAAATTCTCATTTTAGCAAGTTGTGGTAAATTTTAAGTATCAACATATGCTTTCTTGTTTATAGCATATGTCCCTTGACCTTTTGGTGTAAGGTTGTCATAAGTGTTCCCTTCTCCAAGAAGTCACTCTTGACACGTCCTGACAGACTTAGGTGTTTCACATACAGAATTCAACTTTAGGTCTTATATTAAGAATTTTAGCCATCTGATAACAGAATGGTTAAGTAATTTGTAATATAACTTGTAAACTGTAGAGCTGGGATTGTACTCTGGATTTGTCAGACTCCATAAATTCTAGTTTCTTTTTCTTCATGCCCTTGTTATTTTCCAGGATGGTTCTACTCTTATATTCTTTCGTTATTCTTTCTTTATTGGCTTTTTTTTTCTTCTCTCTGAAGAAAAATGCCATGGTAATCAACTTTTTTTCTCATCGCAAAAGGTTTTGGTTTCTATATTATCGCTTTTAATCAGTTGCTCTCTCTAGTTACAGGTGTATAGCTTCTTAAATTTGTGTACCAATTGTTGTAGTGAATTCATTCTTACTACTAACATTTAGAATTTCTTCTTACACCATAGGATTATTACACCATAATAAAAAACCCAATGGATTTAAATACAATCCGGAAACGCTTGGAACATAAATATTATGTGAAAGCTTTGGAATGTATAGAAGACTTCAATACAATGTTTTCAAATTGTTATTTATACAACAAGGTCTGTAAGCCTTATGCTGTACTTGCTAATTCTTTTCTCTTACGTACAGAGCAAAGAGATATGTATAAACAAGTGTGCTGATTTCAAATTTCAAGTCTTGATTTGGGGTACATTCCATATTTTTAAAGATAATGTTTTTTACTTTATTTCCTAATTTTCATGTATCAATATTTGTTCATTTTGCCATATTTTTTGCTATATTTTTGTCTGAATAGCTATAATGGCTTATTATGTTTTAAAAAATAAAATACTAATGATTGCTGGTTTCTGTGAATAAAGTGTTATCTCAAAATGTTCTCTACTACACTTCTGCCTTTTTAGTTAAAATATGAATGATAAATCTTATTATACACTAATCTTGGTTAAATTTTTATGGTATGGATCTCTAGTTATAATCTAAGAAGCCAAACAAATGACATACTTATTTTTTCTTTCAATAAATTTATTTATTTATTTATTTTTGGCTGAGTTGGGTCTTTGTTGCTGGGCGCGGGCTTTCTCTAGTTGCGGTGAGCGGGGCACGCGGGGCTTCTCATTGCCGTGGCTTCTCTTGTTGCGGAGCACGGGCTCTAGAGCGCAGGCTCAGTAGTTGTGGCGCATGGGCTTAGGTTGCTCTGCGGCATGAGAGATCTTCGCAGACCAGGGTTCGAACCCGTGTCCCCTGCATTGGCAGGCGGATTCTTAACCACTGCACCATCAGGGAAGGCCAAATTACATACTTCTAAACTTCATACAAGTTAACTTAAAGATCAGACACACTGTGTTATATCTCAGTAGTAGTTTTGCATTTGTGTTAATGTGTTAGCCTGTATGATAATATATGTGGACATTTTGAACTTAGTCTTCACTTTTGTCTTCATCCATAAAATTGGATTTGTGTATTCAATTTTCCTCCATATAGGATTCCTGTTTCCTTAAGTACTGCATCCTTTTCAAGCTGTTCTATGCTATCTAAAATTTTTAAAACTTATTTTCCATTTATTCAAACTCACTAGTGACACTGAAATTTAATAGAAATGTTGGTTTAGTTTCCAAGGTAATCATCAGTGCCACCTTATGTATAATAGATTTAAGACTATTAGCTACTATGATTTTTTTAAAAAATCAGAGCTAATGGTATTCTGTAAGTACCATTGGCAAATTCATTTTAATTTAATAATTGTAAAGAGTCCTCTTACATTTAATATTTTAAAACAAAATTCAGTAATTTTCCTGAACTACCTAACTTAGAAATAGGTGTCTGCTTTAGGCCTTGCTTTGTAATTTAGTTTTTTCTCAGTAGTCAAGTAAAGCAAGATGAAGACTTCTAAGCAGATAGTTAAGATTTAAAAACTTAGCTCTACAGTGTCACTTTATTGCTTAGTTAATTGAAAATTGAATCACATCAAGTCAAACCATGAGGTACTTTTCACAGCCATGAACAAGTTTTACTTTATCCTATTTGTAAGGTAGAAATTCTAATTTCTAATACCTTTTTGTATTAGTAGGATTGGTTGGATTTTAACCCTTAGTGCTCAGAATGGCATCCTCAGTCCTTTTTAGAAGTTATAGGGGTAGGATGTTAGAATTTTAAATGTGAGCTGCTATACTTAATTTAGAAGTGATAAATACTGTTTAGTAAATATTGTCTAAGAGTACTATGGCACTGCCTTCACTAAGGCAGCCTGAATTATAGAAATTTGATACAGTGACCATACTGTGTAAACTTATGTTACATTTTATATATTTTCTAGCCTGGAGATGACATCGTTCTTATGGCACAAGCTCTAGAAAAGCTGTTCAGACAGAAATTATCTCAGATGCCACAAGAAGAACAAGTTGTGGGTGGTAAGGAAAGAATAAAGAAAGGTAAGCAAGAAAAGGTTTATGTTCTCTTTCTTTCTCTTTTCCATATATATTTGAATGTGTGTATAAGTATAATGACTATAATTAAATAATAAATCCCTGGGAATTCCCTGGCAGTCCAGTGGTTAAGACTTGGCACTCTCACTGCCAAGGGCCCGGGTTCGATCTCTGGTTGGGGAACTAATCCTGCAAGCCATGCGGCATGGCCAAAAAAATTAATAAATAAAAATTAAAAAATAAATAATAAATACCTGAAAGGAGGTAGACATCTAGAAGTCCTTTTACATCTAAAACGTCCCTTTAAACAATCTGCTAAACCTTGAGCACAAGGATGCCTATCATACAAGATTGGGAGGACTATAGATTATGGTCTTGGAGCAAAGTTTCCTATAGAATAGTGCCATTCACTTAGTAGGCACCAAGTAATTCACAGTTACTATTACTATTTTAGTAGATCATGTATCTGTGCTATACTAATTAAGAGGGCCAAAATTGCCAGCATTTCTCTGTGTCAGAAGATCCCATAGCTAAGAATGAAGTGTTGCTGGTGGGTCTGAAGATTCTCTTTTCCTAGATCTTAACTCAGAACTTTAGGGGGAGATGTTTTACAGCTAATAATCCTAATATTTAAATATGAAGTTATAAAATTAATCTTAAGTATTCAGATGGGTTTATTGTAGAGGTTAATCAAGATTGTCATAGGTCAAATGTTGGTTTATCTTTGGGTCACTGAAGCTGTAAATCTTGGTTAAGTTACTTAATCATTCCATGTTAGTTTCCTCATCTATAATATCTGGAAAATATTTAGCTTTCATGGTTGTAAATTTTTGTAAAGTATATGTTAAGTGGTTGGGACATATGAGACTTGTACCAATTCAGGTGATGGTTGAGGTTGTTTTATTGATAGTATGATGTACTTTTTTGCTGGTTGTTAATAGATCTTTAGGATGGGTCATGACTTATAGCTTGCTTTCCATCCATCCTGTGAGATACTCACTGTTTAATAAAGTTTTTATTTTGTTATTTTTGGAGAAGATTGATCGTAAGTCTGACCATATAAGCATAGGTTTCCACAAGAGGTTTAAAATAAGCCCTTGTGAGGCAAAAAACATAGATCAGTATGTTACTTAAATTGTTAAAACAAGGTGATAATTATTGCTGACTTAAAATATTATCTCTAGCAAGGTGAAAATTACTTACCTTTAGAATGTTTTCCTTTAAAACAACACTTTAACAGTTTCTTGATGGTTAAGTTGTAGCTACTTATTTCAGGTGCTCAGGTTATTGCTAAAAGCATAGGTTTCCCTTAGACAAAAGTTCTTTGACTTTGTTTATCTGTCAGTACCTACTTGGATGTTTGTCCCTGTAAGGCACGTACTTTGGGACTACAAAAAACTATAACCACCCTAACTCTCAGTTTAAATTTAAGTTAGAAATAAAACTTTTTAAAATAATAAGGCAATGCATTACAATAAGTGTCAGGTGAAATTACACGTGGTGTGTGCTATGGTTCAAGAGTGAGAAATTGACTTGCACTGGAAAAGCTGCGAAGGGCTTTAGAGGTGATAAAACTTGAGTTTGGCCTTGACAGATAGGTAGGATTGGGCTTTGGTGTGAAGGTCTAGGTTTCCAAGTAACTTTTAGTAGGAGCTTTCTACTGCCTAAGTCATGTCATTTTTCATGCACAGTGGTAGGGAAACTGCCATGTGACAGTAGCTAGTCTAAATAATGTGGTTACATGTTGATACTTTATGGCAAAGAAAAAAAATTTTTTAAGTAGTACATTGAATTGGTGTTGATTTACTGATTGAACAAATATTTGGGTACCTCTTATGTACCAGAACACTGTTCTGTATTCTTGGGATATATCAATGAACAAAACAAAAACTTTTGCCATCTCGGAGTTTACATTCTAGTAGTGAAAGAGAGACATACATGATAGGTTCAAAGTAGGCCTCATTGAGAAGTTAAGATTTGAACAAAGAACATTCCAGGCAGAGGGCTCAGCTAGGGCAAAGGCCTTTTCCCTTCCATCACTTTGGGCCATTGCCTTCATTTATGACCTGGATCTTGCTTCCCTCCTTACCTTCTTAAGGATTTTATTCCTTTGGTTATCCCCTTTGTTTCATGCGTCATTAATCTTTCATTCTCTATCAGGTTAGTTTTATTATACTATAAACATGCTCTAGTATCTCATCTTTAAAACTCATCTTTTCCCTATATCCTTCCAGCCACTGTCCTGTTTTTTGCTTTCCTCTTACGTACTCATGAACTCACTTCAGTATAGGTTCTAGCCTTACTACATCACTAGAAAGGTTCTTGTCAGTAGTCTTTATGTTGCTAAATTTAAGTAATATTTTTCTGTTCTCATTTTACTTGATCCCTGTCAGTTGCTTTAGAAGGCTGCTGTCTCTTGAAATGCCTTTATTTCTTGGTGCACACTAGTTGTGAGGGTTTACTTCCCATTCTGTAGTCTTCTTGGCCTTATCATCCTCTTCTACTCAATCTCTAAATATTGAGGTATTTTTCAGGGCTTGATATTAGATATTTTCATAAAATCCATCTGTGTTCTATTAACTCCCAGATTTATAGAATTTGGAGAGTCAGGGATACTATATGTTGTATGTCAAATATGATAATGACATGGAAAAAATAAGAGAACTAAAGAGTAGTGGAATAGAGAGGGTTGCTTTATATAGGGTGGCTTGAGAAGGTGACATTTGAGTAAAGCCTGAAGGGAGTGTTGAAGTGAGCCATGAGGCTGTCTCCTGCTGGGCAGAGCAAATAGTCTGCTTATGGTTACCAAACTTGAGGACAGCAGGCCAGTAGTCTGGAGTGAAATAAGTGAGGGGAAGGGTGATAGAAAGTGAGGTTGGAAGGAGCGCAGAGGTAGGGGGAAAAAGTAGAGAGGTCACATGTTTCCTTACAAGCCATTGTGAGGACTTTGGCTTTTACTTGGAGAGAAGATTAGAAACCACTGGACATTGAGCAGGAGTGTCATGATCTTATTTTAATTTTAAAAGATCCCTTTGCTTGCTGTTTTGAGAACAGACTATAGGATGTAAAAAGCAGAAGGGGGGGGCTTCCCTGGTGGCGCAGTGATTGAGAGTCTGCCTGCCGATGCAGGGGACACGGGTTCGTGCCCCGGTCCGGGAAGATCCCACATGCCACGGAGCGGCTGGGCCCGTGAGCCATGGCCGCTGAGCCTGCGCATCCGGAGCCTGTGCTCCGCAACGGGAGAGACCACAACAGTGAGAGGCCTGTGTACTGCAAAAAAAAAAAAAAAAAAAAAAAAAAGCAGAAGGAAAGAAGGCCTTGTAGGATGCTACTGCAATAATTCAGGGTTATTACCACCTATAATAATAGTTGGATTCTGGATAAGAAGATAGAGCAAAAAAGTTTGCTAATGGATTGGAAATTGGGTTTGAGAGAGAGTGGAGTCACAGATGACTCCAAAGTTTTTGGCCTGGGCAATTAGAAGAATAGAGTTGCCTAGATGGAAGGATGGGCTTTTGAAATAGTCATCCCTCAGAATCCACAGGGACTGGCTCCAGGACCCATCCGTGGATACCAAAATCTTCGGATGCTCAAGTTCTTTATATAAAATGGCATAGTACAGTGGTCCCCCGTATCCGTGGGTTGCCTCTGAGTGTTGTATCCAAGGTTGGTTGAATCCGCAGATGTGGAACCTATGGATACTGAGTGCTGACTGTAATAGATTTCAAGGTGATGTGATCCAAATGTCTCCAGTCCTAGCACTGTCTGGGAACGTATAGGGCAAAAGAACATGCACAAATGTTCCTTTGATAAGAGAATTATGTTCACATCTGTTGTTCTGTGTTAGCCAGTGATGGACTATCTGAAACAAATGTCCTAGGATATTTATGCAGAGCATTCTGAAGACCTCACGTAGTACCACATAGTTATCACCAGGGCGTCTGAAATTTTTGCTCGGGTTTACAGCAACCTGAAGCTAAAATCACAGAGCTCTGTTAGTCTGAGTTTAAGCCAGGCACCTTTTTGAATAAAATTGATAAACCTACCATTAATATAACAGGTTTTGAAGTCTCCAGTATTATATCTAAATCAGTCTAACTGTCAGCAAGTATGTGTGGGAGGGTTTCAAAGGGGAATGGGAGTGTAAACTGTGTTTGTATTTTTAAAAGCTGAACTAAATGTATTAAAATAGAATGCTAAAAGAAAAATAGTTTTATGTTTTACTCAGATACTGACTCTGGTTCACACTTTACTAGATACTCAACAGAATGCAGCAGTTTCTGTTAAAGAAAAACAATCCCTCAAAGCACTGGAAAAAATAATTAAGCAGCAAGCAATTCCCTCTGTATTTCCCAAAACATCTATTTCTCCTTCAAACATGGCACAAAGTGCTCCACTGAACTCTGCCTCACAAACAGGCACCCAAGTAAGTTTACTGTAGCATTAAAATGTTTCAGTGTAAGTTTGATGTGATGTCTGTACCTTTTTTTTTAAACATCTTTATTGGAGTATAATTGCTTTACAATGGTGTGTTAGTTTATACCTTTTTATAAGTTGATAAGAAAATTGATCTTCAGCATACAGCAGTCAGTCTTTTTGTCTGTGTACATTTTGTGAACAGAGACCTGGGAGGCAAACCAAATTTTAGAGATTCCTTAGGTAGAATTTGAACTGATTTAGTATCTTTGTGGTATTAATATCAGTTGTCTAACTACTTTTTTTTTTCTTTTTTGGGTGATATAACTTTTATTGGCTCACAACTTGGTGGGTTGATAATTTTCTTTTTTAAAATTGTATACCCTAGCTGGTTTCAGGTATTCAGAAACTTTTTGATATAACCATGACTTTTTCCCCCCATCTTTCATTGGTCTCAAAGGTTTGTACCAGACAGTTCTTTGGGATGTGGGAAGGAAATATCTGAACTATTTATTTTACCTATGAAAGAAAAATTAACCTTTACTAATACACGGAAGACTTGGTGCTAAATATCATTTCCTTTTTTTAACTGATAAGGGTAATGATCAAAGTGTGAAAACTGTTGCTCTGAATGTCACCTTATACATAGTTTTCTTTTTGTTTTTAAATTGTTTTGTTTTAGGTTACAAAGGGTATGAAGAGGAAAGCAGATACAATTCCTACAGCTTCAGTCGTTAAAGCAAGTGGTGAATCTTCCCCAACACTTACAGAAAAAAAATCAGGGAAAATGCCACCTATAAAAGAAAATGTGTTGACGAATGTTTTGACGGATTCTCAGCAACAATATAAAGTTGTAAAGAATGTTCAAGTAACCGAACAATTAAGGCACTGTAATGAGATTCTTAAAGAAATGCTTGCAAAGAAACACTTGTCATATGCATGGCCCTTTTATAATCCTGTTGACATTAATGCTTTGGGACTGCATAACTACAATGATATTGTGAAAAATCCAATGGATCTTGGAACCATCAAGGTAAATGTTGTGTTAATAGGAGGAACTTCTTTTCTTGATTATAAAAGTAATCTTGTCATCATTAATTTAAAATTCAGAAAAGGATAAAAGAAAAAATCACTAGTAGTCATACCACCTGAAGTAAATCATGGGAACATTTTTTTTTTTTTTTTTTTTTTTTTGCGGTACGCGGGCCTCTCACTGCTGTGGCCTCTCCCGCTGCGGAGCACAGGCTCCGGACGCGCAGGCTCAGCGGCCATGGCTCACGGGCCCAGCCACTCCACGGCATGTGGGATCTTCCCGGACCGGGGCACGAACCCGCGTCCCCTGCATCGGCAGGCGGACTCCCAACCACTGCGCCACCCGGGAAGCCCCATGGGAACATTTTAAAGTGTTATGTTTTTATTTTCTTCAGTTCAGACACATTCATGGTTATTTACCACAATGTTTGAGTTACAGTATGTAATACAACTCTACCCTGAATTTTTACTTTGTAGATATTTTCTTGTTATATATTAAAAGTATTTTTAATTTGCATAATTATAACACAAAAAAGGTTTTTTTTGGCAAGGCATTTATGTGGTTTCTAATCCTCTCTGCATTTTTTGGTCTTCTGCCAGATTGGTAAGTTTTCTTTATTGCTGATTTGGAAGCTTTAAATTATTGGAAAAATTTAATTATGTGTATTCATTTTAAGGGAAACTACTAAAAGAGTAGAACTGTAGCATTTTCAAAATGATGCATTATCTCAGTGTTCCTCCTGAATGACTACTCATTGTACTCCCTGTTCTTTATTATTGTCTAGAAGTTTGGTTCTTTTAAACACAGTTTTGTTTTATTATTTCATCATCAACATTGTTTATTAACATGTTACTAATTTTAGTGCTTACCCTCATTTCTTGCTTCTTACTCTTTCCCCTCTTAGTGTTTCTTTTTGCTGAAGTGCCAACTTCAGTGGTTCTTCCATGAGCATTTATAGGTAGTAAACTCTTAATAGCCTTATCTCTGAAAGTATCTGTATTTTGTCTTTATTCTTGAATGGTTCTTTAACTGACTATAGAATTCTAGAACGACCAGTTATTTTCCCTCAGCACTAGGACAATATCCTTTGGCATTTATTGTTGCTGCTAGGAAGTCTCCTGTCAGTCTACTTGTCATCCCTTTGTAGGCAGTCTGTCTTTCCTCTCGCTGGTTGTGCATTTAATTTTATTCATCTTGATTGGAAATTATCGCTTTCAATCTGAAGTTCATGTTTTAAGTTCTAAAAAAATTTTAAGCATTATCTCTTCAAAATATGCTTTTCTACTTTCCCCTAATACTTACATGAGAGGTCATGAAACAATACCTGAAATAGGTAAACCTGAGCTGAGTCTTAAAGGATAAGTAAGACTTAGTAAGTTATAGCATCGGTCCCCAACCTTTTTGGCACCAGGGACCGGTTTCGTGGAAGACAATTTTTCCATGGACGGGTCGGTGGGGGGATGGTTCAGGTGATAATGCAAGCGACGAGGAGGAGCAGATGAAGCTTCGCTTGCTCACCCGCCATTCACCTCCTGCTGTGTGGCCCTATTCCTAGCAGGACTGGGGGTTGGGGACCCCTGAGTTATAGGACATTCCAGGCAGGGGGAGCAACTTGGAAGGCCCTCAGATCATAAAAGCATCCAGAATACAATATTTAAGCCAACATGAGACACAATATGAAGCAGTGAGTAGGGGAAAATGAGACTGGATGGAAACGGGGGCTTGAACATGAAAGACCCTCATTGTAGAGGCCTAGAGCTGGCATTAGACATGAGGATTATGGCCTCATATTTGATTCCTACAGTAACTTCTGTAGCAGCAATGTGGAGACTGGGTTATTCAGGAGGCTATCATAGAATTCCAGGGATAAGAAGATAGTGACTTTATTTAATTTAGTTCTCCGAAATCATTCCCAGTTGCCAGTGATCTGAGTGGTAGAAAATTATGTTTCTTGTTTTAGTTTTGTGTTTCTTTAATTACAAATGATGTCTGGCATGCTGTATTTGTTTATTGGCCTTTTGTATTTATTCATGGATTGTCTGTTAATATACACTTGTTTTGCCCAGCAGTCTATAGGATTTTCTTGACTGCTCATTTTTCTTTTTATAGTGGCTGCCTAACTGGCTACTCTGTATCCTCACTTCTATCCACTTTATATGCAGCTACCTAAAAATGTAACCCATCCTGATATTTCTCTTCTGTTCAATTTTTAATGTCTTTTCATTCCCAGGAGAATTTTAATACAGTATAAACCTTTCATTTAGATGTTCAAGGCTCATTTAAGGAGTTTATTTATTCATTGTTTTCCCACAATCAAACTGGTCTATCCAAGATTATCTGGAAACACTGTTTTTTTCCTGCTTTTGTGGTTTTGTTCCTGTTCTCTTCTTTACTTGAAACACCCTCCTTTGTCTCTACTTGTCAAAATTTACTGGATTTTTTCAAAGTCTAAAAATACAAAACAAGCGTAGCAGAACTTTAATGTTTGTCAAATCTGGATGGTGGGTATCTAGTTTTGGTATTATCTATTATTCCTCTGTATGTTTGAATTATTTCATAATATAAACACTTAACATAGGTGCTCAAACAATTATTGAACTATATTGTTGATGAATCCTGTAATTTTTCCTTAATTTAGGCAAAAATGGATAACCAAGAATATAAACATGCGTATGAATTTGCTGCAGATGTTAGATTAATGTTCATGAATTGCTACCAATACAGTCCTCCAGATCATGAAGTAGTTACAATGGCAAGAATGCTTCAGGTGAGTTTTTACTTGTGCACTGAAAGTGAGTTTCCTCTGAACATAGTTTAAAAATTTTAGAACCATAACTCAAGAGATAAAGAATATACCCCCCAACCCCCACCAAGTAGTAAAGCATAATTTAGACTCTTAAAATTGTGGGGGTTGTTTGTTTTCTGAGGCATAGCATCCATTTGTAGTAAATCTGTTAATGAAGCTGCCCTACATATAGAAGGTACTGGGGAAGTAGTAGTGAAGAGAGGACAGTAGGTATCTGAGAGAGGGTTGACTGCAGTCAGTGTCCCACTGAAGGGAAGGCTCAAGGACTTCTGAGGCTAAGCCATTGGCAGGTAGTAGAATGATGCACCAGCCACAGGGCAGATCTTAAAAGGACTTCCCCTATATAATCTGAGAGGTCTGTCTTACCTGGAAAAATGGAGAAAAGTTGCTAAGGTTGGTAGGCAGGGAAGCATGAGTCTTATTATATTTCTGGTAAATCTTTTTGTCCTCCAGTTTTATAGGGATATAATTGACATTGTATTAGTTTAAGGTATACATTATGATATATGTATATATTGTGAAATGAGTACCACAAGGAAAAATAGAATTCTCATCAAAATATGACACTGAGGGGCTTCCCTGGTGGCGCAGTGGTTGAGAGTCCGCCTGCCGATGCAGGGGACACGGGTTCGTGCCCCGGTCCAGGAAGATCCCACAT
The DNA here is from genome assembly GCF_937001465.1 of Orcinus orca. Taxonomy (NCBI): domain Eukaryota; kingdom Metazoa; phylum Chordata; class Mammalia; order Artiodactyla; family Delphinidae; genus Orcinus; species Orcinus orca. Next base: position 131,931,684 of record NC_064559.1, on the reverse strand, counting down.
GCCACAGAGCGGCTGGGCCCGTGAGCCATGGCCACTGAGCCTGTGCGTCTGGAGCCTGTGCTCCACAATGGGAGAGGCCACAACAGTGAGAGGTCCGCGTACCGCAAAAAAAAAAAAAAAAAAAAAAGACACTGAGGGAATTCCCTGGCAGTCCAGTGGTGAGGACTCTGTGCTTTCACTGCCGAGGGGCCGAGTTCAGTCCTGGTCGGGTAACTGGGATCTGGCAAGCTGTGAGGTACAGACAGAAAAAAAAAAATGACACTGTAATGTACCTTTTCTTAAAAGGTGTTATTGCTGCATTAAATCAGAAACGCAGAAGACCTTAACAGTCTGATTTTCCATTATAGGATGTTTTCGAAATGCATTTTGCAAAGATCCCAGATGAACCTGTTGAGAGTATGCCTGTATGTTACATCAAAACAGATACCACAGAAACCCTTGGTAGAGAAAGGAGTAGTGAAGCTTCCTCTGCAGATGACTCTTCTAGTGATTCTGAAGATGAACAAGCTCAGAGTCTTGAAAAGCTTCAGGAGCAGGTAGTTGTTTATATTGATACAAAGTTTTTATATTCTTTCTATAAGCTGCTGCTGCTGCTGATCTATTATAAAATCCTATTTGTAGATTAAAAGCTGTTATATTTAGATCACGTATTAACTGTGACTTTATTTACTTCTTGGCACATTTTTAATGTTTAATAGTCTTTTCCCACTCAAAAATATATACATCTTAAAATTCTGTTATTTATATTCCTAATCACAATTCCTAATCACAATAAATGCCTAATCACAATTCTCATTGAAACAATTTATATGACATAACCTGGATAGTTTATGGATGAGATCTTTATTTAACATTTGTTACCTTTTGTGATAAAATGTTAACCTGCTTTGAGCTCAATCCTGAAAAATCAATGATTTAAGACTTAAGACTGCCTGGAAAAATTAATGATTCTTGTTCTGTTTTTAGATGAATATTTAAGTTTATGGGTTGAGTACATGGTAGTCTTTGAAATTTAACATACGCCTTTCAAAATAATGAATTTGTGAAATGAAATATCAACCTGAAGGAAATGAATTTCACAAAGGATAATGTTGACTTTTGAGTGCCTTCATTTTTTTCTACTGTCTTTAATTATTTAGAGCCATGAATGTTTAAAGAATTTTTCCTTTATCAGCTTAAAGCTGTTCATCAACAGCTACCGGTTCTGTCCCAAGTACCTTTCAATAAGCGAAAGAGAAAGAATGAGAAGTCTAAAAGGGAAAAGAAAAAAGAAAAGATTGATAATAGAGGTGAAAATCCAAGGAAAAAGTTTAAGCAAATAAAATTAAAGGAAAAGTCCAAGTGCAAGTAAGTATCTTTCATGATGCCTTATTAAAATAACATTATCTAAAATACATTTGATTAAATTTAACTTTTGTTACAGTCAGCCAAAGAAGGGGAAACAACAGGTCTTCGCTGCGAAATCTGAAGATAAAGATAATGCTAAACCTATGAACTATGATGAGAAAAGACAGTTAAGCTTGGATATAAACAAACTCCCTGGAGATAAACTTGGGCATGTCGTTCATATAATACTGTGCAGAGAGCCTTCACTGAGAAATTCCAGCCCTAATGAGATAGATATAGACTTTGAAACACTGACAGCATCAACACTGAGAGAACTGGAAAAATATGTTGCTGCATGTCTGAGAAAAAGACCAGTAAAACCTCATGGTATGTATTTCTTTATATTAGTAGAAGTCAGTCTGGTATTTGTGTTAGTTTTTGGTCGTACTCACTCTTTTTTTTTCCTCCTAAATCACACAGGTAAGAGAATAATGAAGTCCAAAGAAGAACTTCATTCACAGAAAAAACAAGAATTGGAAAAGCAGTTACAGGATGTCAGTAATCAGTTAAATTCTAGAAAACATCAAACAAAACGTAGGTACCGGTTTTTAAAATGTTCCTGTAACTATTTAATGTCTGGCATTTAAAAAAAATACATTTATTTATTTATTTATTTTTGGCTGCATTGGGTCTTTGTTGCTGCACACAGGCTTTCTCTAGTTGCGGCGAGTGGGGGCTACTTTTCGTTGTGGTGCATTCGCTTCTCATTGCAGTGGCTTCTCTTGTTGCGGAGCATGGGCTCTAGGCATGTGGGCTTCAGAAGTTGTGGCACACGGGCTCAGTAGTTGTGGCTCGCGGGCATCAGTAGTTGTGACTCGCCGGCTCTAGAGCACAGGCTCAGTAATTGTGGCACATGGGCTTAGGTGCTTCACAGCATGTGGGATCTTCCCGGACCAGGGCTCAAACCCGTGTCCCCTGCACTGGCAGGTGGATTCCTAACCACTGCACCAGCAGGGAAGAGCCTAATGTCTGCCATTTTTAATGTCTTTTTGTATTCTGTAGCTGAGAAAACGCAATCATCCAAGGCCATTGGAAGTGGTTCCCGACTGAGTGAAAGCAGCAGCAGTAGCAGCAGCAGTAGCTCATCAGAGTCTGAAAGTAGTAGCAGGGATTCAAGTTCTTCAGACAGCAGTGATTCCGAATCAGGTTAGCTGTCCCCTTAAGTATACCTCTGCTTGTGGGGAAATATTTTTCTTGTAATATTGAGACTTATCGTTTGAAGAAATGTTCATTACTTACCCAGAATCTATGGTTTGGATGCCACACTTATTATTTAACTGCATGTTGACAATCTGAACTATTTTCCTTAAAAGAGATACTGTGTAAAGTGAAACTTCATATTATACGTATGTGACTTACAGGCTTGTAATGTTGAAAATAATTTACTAAAGGTGGGATAGTCTGATATATAATATCAGGTCCTAATACCAAAAAACAGCACAGAATAAAATGCTGATTTTCACTTTTTAATAAAAGATTATTTGAGGACATCTTTCACTTTATTCTCTGATATATCAAATCACTCTAATGGCGCAAAGTTTGCTCTGTTGTGACAATATATTCTGAATTGAATAATCATTTTGAATTAAGAAACCAGTCATCCCAGAAAACGTGTAAAGCAGACTTTTTTCACTTCAGTGTTTTCTTCACTGTCGATTATTGTCCATTTATAGAAAAATGTACTTTAAATTCAGATTCTCAGTTATGCTAAAGTACCATGTTACCTTATATAGTTTATCATCAACTATATCAAGCTTAAGGCATTCGTGTTTCCTTTGTACTCTTTCACTGATGGTTGTGTAGTTGACAGCTAATCCCTGCCCCAGGTTTCAGACTTGGCAGAGGCATTCCATCATTGTTCACCAAAAGGCACATTCAAATACAGGGCACTTCCGGGCCTAAAATTTTGCTTTATTTTAAATGAGACATTTCTTGTTTGTCATGAAATTCAGCTCTCTTTAAAACATCCCACAGAGAATATTGTCACATTAGGAATTCTTACCGTTTGTAAGAATATCCCTCCTATTTCAGTCCGGTAGTAAGGGTCTGCTCCGTTACAGTACATTGTTTCACTTTTGGTTCTCTTTAATTTGTGGTGCTGATGTCTGCATTTTGTTTTTACATTTCTGAAGTATATAGTGGTAAACATTTTTGTTAGAATAAACAGAATTTTTACTTTTGTTGAAATTTGTCACACTAGAAAACTTTTCAATTAATTTAGGACTCAGATTATACATTATTTTCTTATAGTTGACTTTTTAAGCATAAAAAAGTACTGAAAAAACTCTTAACTTGCATTTAGTATTTTAAATTGTGACTAGCATTTGTAATTTCATCTAATAAAGAATTTATGGCCTAATAAGTTAGAGCACTTTGTCTTTTATTTGTAGAATAAAACTCTTATTAAATTATCTAATTATATATTGACTACTGATCAATAAATACCTTGAGTATTAGCAGAAAAGTACTTCAGAGTGCTTCAGTGAAGTACCTTAATTTTAATTTGAATTATCGGTTTCTGATAGAATCTTCCAATATGTTGCTTGAAGGAAAGAATGTTTTTCATCTATTGTGTTCTTAAAATAGTATAATATATATTATGTTTTCCTAACTTTCTAGCAGAATAACTCAGCCTCAGAATTCTGATTTTAAAACACTATTTAATTTTTATTTTATGACTATTTTATTTTATTTTATTCTTGTTTGATGTCATCTTTTCCAAGTAACTGGGGATGTTTTTAAAAACACTGTTAAAATCAAGGTAGCAAATTTTTATATTTCAATCTACTTTATGGATAATGTATAGGTTTGTGACACTAAGGTCAGTTTGTCTACTAATAGGATAGGATAGTATGAGTTATCATTTATCTTTGAAATTTTCATTGTTTTATGAACCAACTACATACTTCATTGGAAAAACACTGTATATGTAGGTTATAAGTTGCAAATGCAATGCTTACCTTAACGGGGAAAGAACAGTTATCTCTTTGCTTAATAAAATAAATTAGTAAATGAAGCAATGGGACCTTTTCTCCTGTTAACTTCAGTTGTACCCATTAAAATACTGTAAGGCTCTTGATTTCTAGTGTGTAAGCTAACAGCATTTTTTTAACTTTCCTGAGAACAACAAAAACTATAAGTAAAAGGACTGCAAATTGTGAAAAATAATTAATTCAGACTATATCAATAGCTATACCTATTGTAAGAATAAGCAAAGCATCTACCATTCTTAATAATGCACATGACGTTATCAAGAAGCAGATGACAAATCCCAAGTCTAAGTTTCAGGGTGAGGGGAAATGGGGCTGTGGAGAAAATATAATTTGTGAAAATTAGATATATTAGCAAAAACTTTGTTACATAAGTAAAAATTAACTGAAAATGTAAATAAGATTTTGTAACTTTAAAATTTATTACGGGCTTCCCTGGTGGCGCAGTGGTTGAGAGTCCGCCTGCCGATGCAGGGGACGCGGGTTTGTGCCCCGGTCCGGGAAGATCCCACATGCCGCGGAGCGGCTGGGCCCATGAGCCATGGCCACTGAGCCTGCGCGTCCGGAGCCTGTTGCTCCACAACGGGAGAAGCCACAACAGTGAGAGGCCCGCGTACCGCAAAAAAAAAGGAAAAAAAAATTTATTACAATTTGTCAAGAGCTGAAACTTAAAATAGGAATATCTTGATTATCAGAATTCTGATTAAATAAGAGTTTTGATTATTTAAAATAGGACATATGCATATAATTTCATTTCCCCAAAATTTTAATAGTGGAATCTTTTCTGAAAGCTTCTGTGAGAAATTCTTTTCTGATAGAAGGATATTGATCTTTAGTAATTTTTCTTAATCTATTTTTTAATACCTGTCTTCCTGGATTTTTTAGAAACTTGAGACTGTATGCAGTTTTCTTAACGAAGTCACAATCTTTTATTTATTTATTTATTTTTTTGTCACAATCTTTTATAATTTCTGTTATCAAGGACAGCTCTCTAAATTAACTTTTCGAAATTCTTTAATAGTATTGACTCTTAAGGTTCTTCTGTAGTTTTCTTGTATTATGAGTTTCTCTCTTTACTGCAATATTATTCTGTTTAGGTATGCTGAAATGTTTTAAGGGTGACATCTGTGAAAAACACTTAAATGTTATAAAGAGTGTTAGAGCTGTTTACACATTAATTATTATGTTCTATGTAATCGTAAACCTTATTTTATGCATGTTTGAAAAATATGGAGTAATTCTGCTTCATTAAATGGGATTAATTAAATGGCAGGGGAGTAAGTGCCAAGGAAAGATTCGTTTTAAAATTTCTTTAGTTATAATTTCAAACAAGATACTAAATCAGTTCCAAGATAGACTTGTAATGAAATCCCAAATCTTTGAAAACTATAAGCAAGAAATCTGTGGGCTAGAAGCAGTACTTAATTGCAAATTTCAATGTGATTCGATTTTGCCGTTTAAATTATCTTCTTGAGTTACATTGGCATATGCAAATTGTCATGTGCCAAGAAATCAAGAACGATGATTGGGAATTCCCTGGCAGTCCAGTGGTTAGGCCTCTGCACTTTCACTGCCAAGGACCTGGGTTCGACCCCTGGTTGGGGAACTAAAATCCCACAAGCCGTGAGGCGCAGCCAAATAAATAGATAAATAAATAAAATAAAATCCTATCTAAAAAAAAAGAACAATGATTAAACATTGGTATAAATATAAAACCTTTCTAAACTGTTTTTCATAACCCAAAATATCATTAAATGCCAGATCAAAGATATAAATGAGGCTTGACAATAAAATGAATTCCAGATACATATATCCTGTGTTAGCTGGGCTGCGCTAGAATGTACACACAAGCAATTGAGAGTTTTCTAATGCTCAACAAGGTTGGCTATCTTGAGTGATATAATAGGGAGGAATATTATTAACAGATTTAATACTATTACTGAGAAACCATCAAATGGAGCAGCTCATAGGTAATAGTGCTTTTTTGATTCTATCCTTGTAGGAAATAACTTCAGGAACTGTCTAAATGTTAGCTCAGATACTTGATTAGTGTGGAATAGGATATTTTTCAGGAATGATTATCATTTCAATTCTTACAACAGTTATACACAAAGAAATTGAATGGTTATGGCATCAATTCTTTACCTGGTTAAGACAAAGTGAATTTGTCACTTCATATTTTGGACTTTTTGCTTTTATTGGCTTCAGTGTAATGTTCTGAAAGTGAAATTTATGAAATTCTTTAAGTACCAATTGTTCCTTTTTTTTTTTTAACTTTCTTAATTATGGTGACTTAAAAGGAGTAAAATAACCGTTTCTCTTTAGTACTACAACCCACATCTTCTGTAGAAGTGACAATGATGCATTTTTTTTTCATGCAAGGGAAAAAGGACAAACTTTGTCCAAGTTTAGATTTTATTTTACCTTTTAAGGGGGAGAATGGTTTAGTAAATGTAGGAAGTATGAAATGACAGTTTGGAGTACTTTTCATCATTCAAGCTAGAAAGTTTAAGAGAAATGATTAGTACTCATCATTTAAATATTTTAAACTTTCATTAGTTTCTCATCAATTAGAGTGTTTTTAAAGCCCCAGAAGGATAAATTCAAGGACTCAGACTTGATTAAAAACTTGCATATATTGAGGTCTGTACTTGAGCCACGAGTCTTAGAAATAGGGATAAACTTTGTCATGTGAATTTAAAAATATTCTGTTCAAACTGGGTCTTACTGAATAAACAGGCTGTCTAGAATAGTGTTTCTCAACCTTGGCAGTACATTAGAATCACCTGTAAAACTTTAAAAGTGTCCAAATCTGAATTGAATGGAGAGTGGGGCCAGGTAAATGTAATGTTCAAAGTATCCCATGTTTGGACTTATCTGGCAGTCCAGTGGTTAAGACTCCACACTTCCAATGCAGGAGGCCCACATTCGATCCCTGGTCCGGGAACTATGATCTCATGTGGCGTCGCCAAAAAAACCCAACAAAAACAAAACAATGTATCCCATGTGACTAATGTGCTGCAGTGTTTGAGAATCATCAGTCTAGGTGTTTTTTTGTTTGTTTCCACTTTCTAAACTCTAGTTAAAATTACTTTGGTAAAAGGAAGAGGCAGCTTATAATCGGTTTGTTCTTCTATATTACATAAGCACCACACACTTAAATCAAAATACCAAAACATTCTTTAAAGGGAGCAGATTTCTTTCGTTCAAAGTACTTGATTTTTATCAATAGAACATTAGGGGATAAGCTTGGGCAAATCATTCAACATCTCTGGACATACTTTCTTTCCTATAAAATAAGGTAATAACTTCCAATCACTTTTCTGTACCCTGTCCTATAGAACAGAAGTGTGATTTGTTTTTCTAATTTAAAAATCTTCAGTAATTTTTTCTGCTGTAATGGCATTACATTCTGGTTTTACATTATGTATGGTATTATATTCATATTCAATTTATCAAATTTTTTAGTCAGTACTGGCTTGCTGATAATATTTGGTGTCTCTGGAGCATTGATCTCAGTGCTTTGATAGGTGATGGTTATTAGCAAACCTTTCAATCAAATATTTGATGCCAGATCTCTCTCTTTTTCTTGATTCTGTGATTAAAATTTTTGCTTAGTTTGAAATGAAAGTTTTCCAATGAAAGTTTTATATTGAGGTTTTTGGGGAGCTGTGAAAATAAAACACATTATATAATGTGCAAAATATTCATTTGTTTAGTAGTTAACATATTTTATCCAATTGGATCCTCACAAGGTAGGTATACATATTATCACAGATCCCTGGTGAAGTTAGTTGACAAGCGTGTATGTTGTCACTATAGTGCTCAGTTTTATTAATGTTTGTAAGACCTGGTAGGGCTTCTTCATTTATTGAAATGTGGTCTTAAGCTTGATAGTGAAAATGTGTATGTTTGCCTTTTAATTCCAAAGGCCAGGAACTCATAAATAAACAGAAATATGCAGTTTTATTTTACTATGTTCCTGGAAAGTCAGCTACATAAGAGTAGAATGAGAAGCAAAATACTGAGTTTTAGGCTATCATTATTCATCTATCTATAGTCTGTAAGACTTTTTTGAGGCACACTGTATTTGGTGTTTTTGATTTTTTTTTTAATTAAAAATCTTTGATGCCTTTTGCTAGAGCTTTTTAGATTTTGAGGTGCTAGTTTGTATAATAGTCTTGAGCTTTAGTTTTATGTCAGAGAACTAAGATAATGCCCTTGAATTTTTCGTCAGAACACTAATGTGGTATGTTGTATTTTTACTGTAGTTAAGAGTTTATATCATTGAATAATTTGTTTAGGTGCATATTTGGATAATTAAGACAGATGTATATCACTAATCATTAGAGAAATGCAAATCAAAACTACAATGAGATATCATCTCACACCGGTTAGAATGGCCATCATCAAAAAATCTAGAAACAATAAATGCTGGAGAGGGTGTGGAGAAAAGGGAACCCTCTTGCACTGTTGGTGGGAATGTAAATTGATACAGCCACTGTGGAGAACAGTATGGAGGTTCCTTAAAATACTACAAATAGAACTACCATATGACCCAGCAATCCCACTACTGGGCATATACCCTGAGAAAACCATAATTCAAAAAGAGTCATGTACCAAAATGTTCATTGCAGCTCTATTTACAATAGCCCGGAGATGGAAACAACCTAAGTGTCCATCATCAGATGAATGGATAAAGAAGATGTGGCACATATATACAATGGAATATTACTCAGCCATAAAAAGAAACGAAATTGAGCTATTTGTAATGAGGTGGATAGACCTAGAGTCTGTCATACAGAGTGAAGTAAGTCAGAAAGAGAGACAAATACCGTATGCTAACACATATATATGGAATTTAAGGGAAAAAAATGTCATGAAGAACCTAGGGGTAAGACAGGAATAAAGACACAGACCTACTAGAGAATGGACTTGAGGATATGGGGAGGGGGAAGGGTAAGCTGTGACAAAACGAGAGAGAGGCATGGACATATATACACTACCAAACGTAAGGTAGGTAGCTAGTGGGAAACAGCTGCATAGCACAGGGAGATCAGCTCGGTGCTTTGTGACCGCCTGGAGGGGTGGGATAGGGAGGGTGGGAGGGAGGGAGACGCAAGAGGGAAGAGATATGGGAACATATGTATATATATAACTGATTCATTTTGTTGTAAAGCAGAAACTAACACACCATTGTAAAGCAATTATACTCCAATAAAGATGTTAAAAAAAAAAGACAGATGTATAGATGTACATATATTATATGATCGTATTAATGAAGTCTGTTTTTTTTGTTGTTGATCAAAGCTGAAATCATAATTTTTCCCCTAAATGTGAAAGCTACCTGGATCTATACCCTCAATCTTTGCAGTCTGTCTTCTTCCCTTCCCCTTTCCACCTAACCCCCAACACTTAAAATAATACTTAGTGGAGTGACATTAAGATGGTCCATGTCATTTTAAATACTTGAATTCTTTAAATTAAAGCACGTCATTGAGTAGCACTTAGCAATTTTAACAGTGTCCAGCATCAAACATTTTAGGAAAGAACAGTAACACATCCAGCGGAAACTGATGGCATTTCAGGAGGCAGAAGGTAATTATTAAAATTAGAATGTTTTAAGTTTGAATAAGACCTGGTGTTGACCAGCCTTGGTGCCCTGAAGCCTGAGGCAAATAATGCTCAGGAGGCTCATGAAAGCTGGCTGGAGAGGTGAATCAAGGCATTAACTACCAGTTTGGTGCTTTACCACACTGACTTAGGCTTCTTACTGGGGAGGATAGCACCAGAATCAATTGTAGGATCAAGAAAGAGGAACCTGTGAGCACCATGTCAGAGAGATCTCTTTTTATATCTACTCTACTGCCAGCGTCAGCTGTAAAGGCATTTCTAAAGGTAAAGGAGGTACTATAAAACCCATTTGTTTCTCTGTAGTTGAGGCTGCCAGATAGCTCGGAAGTAAACAGGGTATTAATTAGATGGGATCTTTATTATAATGCTTAGCAAGCAGATCAGACTTTATCATGTATAATCAAATAGCTTCACTTTTAATAAAAGACTGTATCCTCTCAGGTAATGACATACCCTTCTCTTGTAAATTCTCAATTATTTTAATTAAGCCTCTTAATGGCTACTTGGTTAAAGATGATTTTAGTATAATTGGTACTGCTTGTTTAAACCCTTATCTCTGTTGTAACTTGTTTCTTTTTAAACTGCCGCTTATTCAAGCTCTTTACTCTGAAGTAACACATTGTTCTTTTTGCCTAATAATCTAAATTGAAATTTGTGAGGGGATATTTATTCCATTATGTGGAAAAGAAAATATCCCTTTTCAAAGCAAGTATCCCTTTAGAAATTTTGACTGATTCCAAGAGGGCAAAAAAATTTGTAAATAAAAGAATTTCTTGAGTTAAGAAGTTGACCATTTTCTTAAAATCATCACTTTCATTCTAATGTGAAAAAATCTGTCATTTAGATGATGGTAATTTTTTAAGTTGGCAAATATTAAAATATTTATATATGTTTGCAGAAATGTTTCCTAAATTTACTGGAGTAGAACAGAATGATTCTTCTTCTAAAGAGAAAGTAAAGGTAAGTTAATTCTTCATTTTTACCTTAGAATTTTAAAATTATGTAGGTTATAGCTCACTGGTATAGTAGTAGCTTTCTTTAAAATTGTTCTTGATTTTATTTACATGAAGAGTTGTCACTCATTTTAATTTGTCAACTAAATGTTCAAAGATTTCTTTGTAAAGAACATTGAATAGTGAAATGATTTGGTTACATTTTTCTAACAAGATGTGACTTTTTTATGATTTAGTCAAACAGGTAAGTAGAACAAATTATAGAAATTTCAGCTTAGTCTTGAGAGTCTAAATACAGAGAGAAGGTCTTGGTGTCCCCACGTGCGTACCAATTACCAACTATTCATTTTTAGCACATCTATGTTTGATTAGTAGTTGACATGCTTTAAAAAGGATAAAAGTAATTTTATCTTTTACTACTAATCCTCATAAAATTTTTAATCCTTTGTACCCATCCCAAATATAGAATTACAGGTGTATACCTTTTATTAAATCATAAACTTACTTAACAACATCTAACTCTAGGTTAGGGGAAATACAACATAAATAATACTGTCTTGAAGTATCTCTTAGTTGTGAGAAGAGAGATAATCATACCATTAAGAGATTGTATGATTAGTGCTATAATCATCTATATTCATAATATATTGAGAAAATAAAGGAGGAATATATATATACTGCCTGAAGGAGGGAATGCTTAAAATGGGTTTTAAATTATAGGGAAAGGGAAGAAATGGTTAGTATATTGACATGCTGATTAGGGACTTACTTTTTTAAACAGAGGTAGTAGCAGTAAGAGAGAGGGCGGGGGTGGGGGGTGGGGGAAGCACAGGAGGTGTGTTCAGGGAAATATGGTAGCAGAGGGTGTTTGTATGGGATTAGTTGGCTTTGGAGATATAATAGGGAGGGCTTTGCACACCTAGATAAAGTGTTAATATTTAATTTGTTAGGTAGGCGTGAGCTCTCACCGGTTTTTGAGTGGAAGGAAGATCCAGATGATCTGTCTGCCATAGGTATTAGTGGAATCAGAAAATTATGTCAAGTTATGAACAAACTTTGGAATAATTCTCAGTACATAGCACATAGAATGCTATGTTTATGATCTGTTTGTGACCAAGTGTTTTTCAGTGTCACTCACTGAAGAACAAAATGCTCATTTAAGACAAAAGAGGAAATATATTTATAGGATCATGAATAAATGCACATATTTGTGTGTTTCAGAAAGTGTTGTTTTGCTGATTTAAATCTCAGCATTTGCCTTTAAGCTTTGGGCTTGGGTCTGTATTATTGTTGGGATAAACATTCCTATGCCCTTTGTTTTATTCAAACTAGCATAGGTATTCATACACTTGCCTTATCGGCTCACTCACTCTAACCCCTTTATTAGATGGAGAAGGAAGATTGTCTTATTCATCTCTGTACTATCTATAACTCAGAGCTTAGTAGACAAGGTACCTGGGCTTTGGTACTGTAACTTAGCTTGCCACTGAATAGATGTGAGATTTTAGGTTAAGTTACCTTCCTTATATCTAAGTCCTATTGTAAACTGTAAATGGGGATAATAATTATACCAAACTCATAGGATTAGTGTGAGAAATTAAGAACTATATAAAAGGCTTACCCTGGTGCCTTGCACATCGTAAGTATTAACTAAATATTATCTATTATAATACACTTTTTCTTAATAAGTAGTTAACAAGAGTTTGGAATCAGAATTTGTTGATAGTCTATGGCTCAACCATCATGTTATTCTTTTTTTAAACACCCCTCCTTTTATATCTATAATTCACTAAGGAAAAGGGGGTAAAGAAAGTGGATTAGTCTCTAGATTTGGTATAAAAGCTCAGTTTTTATTTTCAGTAGATCACAGGGAAGCATTTGAAAATAAGCAACACTGTTTAATAACATGTATAAGTCTATGTGTACTAGCAACTAAGATCATAGACTTTGACTCTGCTTATAACCTATATAATGGCCAAGTTATTTAATCGTTCTAAACCTTAGTTTCCTCATTTGTAAGATAGTGATATTTATACCTTATAAATTTGTGTGACTTAATATCCAAAGACAGTATTAAATTATATTCTATCCTCTTGTGTTTCTGTTTTCTTAGTTATACTTCTTGTGTGGTTAAGCTCTGAAAGATAGTTTTGTTTAACTTTGTCTTAGCGGATACAATCATCTGTGCAATATACAGCCTCTGGGAAAACTAGTCTTGTTCATCAGACTACATGTTCAGGTGGAACACCACCAAATCCCTACCAGTTAGTATTTAATTATCAAGAATCAGAATGTTTACAGAGTGTGGAAAACATTTCACCTTTACAAATTCTGCCTCTTTCAGGTAAGAAATTAAGAAGTAAATGACTGTGATTGAACAACTGACTTCTAAATGAAAATGCCAAGATTATCTTAAATGTTATGTATCTGGAATACTGACAATCATAACTAGTAAATTCCAGGTTAGAAATAATCCCTGAAGCATATTGCTTTATACCCCAAGGTACTCATTACATTTGAATGAAAGAAAATTGTATGTGCAGTTCACACACAACTTACTTTCATACAGATTATATACATTGGCATGTGAGCCATGCATAAAAACCTGTCACTGCCATAGCTCATAGCAAGCTCTGAGCAGACTTGCGAAATGTTGCTCTAATTTCCATGATGTCTGTGTGGGTTGGAAAGGTAGATTAGAATAGGGAAAAGATAGAGATTCTGTAGGTAGAGAAATGAAGTTATAAACATTAAAAACAGTTTACAGTTAAAGAAACTTGGGCTAGAAATACTTGCCTAGTGGTGGTTCCTATTTACTAAAAACATATTCTAAAACTGGAAATTTTTGTATTTTTAGGTTCATTTGACTTTATAAATGTCTTATCTGTTAGTCTTATCAGAAGTGAACGTATCACCTTTCTCAGCCTGGTCCTCCTGGGGATGTGTGGCACAGGAGCATACTTCTCTGACAGTGATGAGCCCAGCTTATGGAGTGCCTGAACTTTGAGACACAAATGTGTTCAGGCCTGGACAGAAGCAGATGTGAATATTCCATATCCATGTCTCCTTCTGTCTAGACTGCTCCCTGGCCTTCCAATGGCAGGGGTTTCTCCAAAACAGAAGAAATTTCTAAGCTGTTTTACTGAAGCACAGATTAGGAGGAACACAAAAGTTTTGATCCTCCTTTATTGCTTCCAGTAAACGCTCCCTACTATTCTGTGTTTGAGTATTCCGTTTTGCATTTAACTCGAGTTATAGCTCTTGACTCTGGAGAAGGAGTGGAGATCAAGAGAAAAAATATCTGAGGCAACACTGGGGGGCATCCCAGGAAGAAGTATAAACAAAGATCCAAAGTATGAAATATTTATAGCCATTCTTTTCTGGAAAAATATTTTCAAGGTACTCAGGAGAATAACTGAAGATGTAGTTGTTCTAGGTCATAAATTACCTTAAATACCAGTGCTACATTTGGATCTTTTATTTTGCACACAGAAAGTAGCTTCAAACAAGAGCATAACAAAATCAGATTTTACATTAGGAAGAGATTGCTGCTTGCTGTATAAGGGATGGACTAAGATGAAGATGCTCTGATATAATTGGGACCAAGCAAGGAAGCTGGGTGCTATAGTCTAGGAAAGAAATTATGAGGACCAAAACTAAGGCAGTACGTACAGAAAGGATGTGGCTAAATTAGATATTTTTGTGGCAGAATTACTAAGCTTTATTAGAATAAGTGTCTTACCAGAGTATTATCCAACAGTTGGCTTGAAAATAAGAGACATTGTTCATTTTGGACATGTTTAAGATGCTGCAGAATATCTAATTGGAAATACATAACTAGAAATAGGTTTCTGGAACTAATAGGGTGTAACAAGAACTACAGTTAGGAATTACCAATATGTAGAAGCTACTTGAAGCCATAAGAATGAAGGAAAATGTACAGAGCAGGAGGAGAAAGGTCAAGGACAAAATTCTGGGTAACCAAACTCCCTCTCTGTAAAAGTAGAAAAAATTAATAAGTTAAAAGAAGAGGTAATCAAAGCTAAGAGGAAAAGGAAAAATGGTATAATAGAAGCCCAGGAGATACGTTTTTCGAAGGAAATCATCATCACGAGTATCATGTCCTACTATATACAAAGCCTTAAAGTACCATGAGGAATGAGGAGAGAAGATTAAAATTGGCAATGTGAGATTTTTTTGCTTTTACAAAAGCTTCTTTTATGGCTACTGTGATTGAGATGGAAGCAGATTCTTGTAAACTGAGAAGTAATGGAATCTGAATGTAAACCAGTCTTTCAAGAATTTTATTGAAGAGGATGGGAAGATAGCTGTGGCTTTAACAGGAAGATAGGTATTTTGTTTTTGTTTTTTTAAGACTGGGAGAGAGGTTGTTTTGTTTTGAATTTTGAAATCGGCGAGATTTGATCGAGTTTGGAGGTCAATCGCAAAGAACCAGAGTAGGGAAAAGTTGCTGTTTTCATTACAGTAAGTTCCTAGGACAATGATAGGGATAGCTTTGAAGAAGAATAAAGACATTGAAAAATAATGGAAATAATGCAGTCAAGATGGTCTTTTGTTCCTATTTTAAGAAAACGTCCTATCTATGAAAAGTCAGGCTTTAAATATCTAAATCTTCGTTCGGGTTCCGTTTCTTGTATTCCTTCAATTTCTGTTTATACGTGATTGTGAGTAATAATATTGTGTAAAGGGGAAGTTTGGATGATGCTGAATGGCTGTTCTACTGCACTTAAGCAGATTTTTCAGAACCAAAGTGGTTTGCATTTGCCAACTGTAGGTGGCACTATGCCCAAGGGAAACTGCAAATATATATAAGCTATAAAATGTATATAGAATTTTACTTTTCTGGAGTGTAATCTTGGTGGAAATAAATTAGAGTACATAAATTAGAGTTACATAGAGTACATAAATGTATGTTAGAGTACATAAATATTTAAGAAGTTGAAGTTTTAAGTGTTATCAGTTTTCTTCAAAACCTCTGCCATCATCTCCACATGAACTGGAAGATGTCTAATTTTTTTTCCTTAAAATAAGTTGAAGTTTTTAGTCATGAAGGATTACTAAACTTTATAATTTATCCTTCCAGAGCTCTTTAAAATATCTTCACTCAGTTGTATTAAGAAATTTTTTAAAAAAAAAACTTATGCTGTCACATCAATGTGAATTAACATGGCAAATGAGAAGGTAAATCAAGGAGTTTGCCATCTAGTAGGAGAAGTAAACAACTGGTATATAAAGTAAAAATAGGGACTTCCCTGGTGGCGCAGTGGATAAGACTCTGCGCTCCCAATGCAGGAGGCCCGGGTTTGATCCCTGGTCAGGGAACTACATCCCACATGCATGCCGCAACTAAGAGTTCACATGCCACAACTAAGGAGCCCACCTGCCGCAACTAAGACACCAAATAAATGAATATGTCTGTGGATATGTGTGTATGTGTATATAAATTTTTTTAAATTAAAATAAAGTAAAAATAATGTGCCCTAAAAGAACCCAAAATGAAATTTAAGGAGATGAGGAAGGCAGAATTACCTGACCTCTTTGAAAGATGTGTATTGATGTATAGTAGGATCAAAAGGCATTTTGGATAGAGGGAACAACACGAATGAGTGTATTTAGGTGACCAGTAATTCAATGTAATTAAAGCTTTGCTTGAATAAATAGGAATACAGGGAAATAAATTTGGGAAGGTAGATCAGGATCAGATCATAAAGAACCTCAATACCTAGAGACTTTTGGACTTAATTATAATAGTATAGTCAGTGGGGAGCCAATGAAGATTTTTTGAACAGAGTGTGCTTCAGTGTAATTACTCTGCCAATATTGTGTAGGTCAGTTGGAGAGATGGGGAACAGAGACCAGAGAAGGAAAAGACCAACTGGGCTGTTGCAGTAGTACAAAAAAATTAAGTGATGGAAAGAAAGAAAAAGGTATAGTTGAAAGAAATCACAAGAGTGGAGTGAGCAGGTCTGCAAAAGATGAATATATGCTGGGTTTTAATAACAAAGGGGTGTATAAGCTTTGGTGGCTCAGAGGATAGTGGCTGGATACTGGTCCAGGTTGACAGACCTGGAACACAGATGAAGAACAGATGTCTGAGGAAAGATGAGTTTTGTAGTGTTTTGAGGTGCCAGAGGGCATCCATATGAAAATGTTTTTCAGAGAGTCGGTCCCTTGACACACTTCCCTTGGCTTCTGTGACACTCTTCTCTTGATCATCCCATCTCTGAACGTTCTTTACAGACACCTACTTTATCTGCCTACCTTTAATGTTGATAATACTCTGAGTTACATCCTTAAGCCTCTTTTTACTTTACTACAGGCTTTTCTAGCTGTATTCCAACGCATAGGCTTACTAAGCTAGGACCTGCCCCTCAGCTCTCATAGCAATAGGCTTGGAGAAGACCTCCCTTTACCCAGGTATGCCATACATTGATCATTTTCTACTTATTATGGCATGTAAAAGGTTGGAAGGCAGCAATCTATACATCCTTCCTGGATGATCTTCTTGGAGTCTATGACTTCTAGTCTCATTTTTACAACTCAAGCATCCAAGCCCCAGGCATGTTTATACAACTCTACTGAATACCTTAAACAGCACATAGGCATGTCAAATACAGCATGTCAAAACTGAATTTCCCCCTTTTAATTCCTACATTTAAATCTTTCCTCTTTAGTTCTTAATAATGGCACTGTCACCACTTACTAACTTAGAGTCAACAAACTGAGTCGTTTAGAATATACTTCTCTTGACATATATACTCTTTCTACTTCTTAAATAATATCTGATCCCAGGCAGAGAAGGTATGTAGTTCTGTACTTAGACTTTTTCTCCCTATTTTTCCATTCCCTGTTGAACTGAGAAAATAGGTGCATTGGGCCACATAGGAACACACAAATTTAAACTTTGTTCCTTCATTCATCCGTCCACTGACTGTTTTGTCTCACCCTCCTGTGCTCACTCCTATCCTTTAGTGTTCCTCCCTTCTTCAAGCCTCACATTCAACTAGTGTGATTTAGCCAGAGAATCAAAGGAATTGATGGGTGATAGAAGCTTAAATGTAAGTTCCTATAACTCTAAGTGGCCAGGATTTTATGAGCTTGAGCCAATTAACAAAAAGATAGCAACTCAAGTTTTCATTTTTCTCCTCTGTCCTTTTGCTACTAGTTAGGACCTATAGACAAGAGCTGGAGAGACCTGAAACAGAAATGACCTAATTAAATTTCATACACCAGGATGCTTTTGGTCACAAATGCAGAAAATTCAGCTCCAAACTGGCTTACACAAGGAATTTTGTTATCATACATACTGTAGTCCAGAAGTAGGTCAGTCATTTAGACATGTTTGACAAAGGCTCAAGCTCTATTTCTGAAATTATTTTCACCTGTAATAAATGAAATACTTGTATGAAAGCTTTACAGTCAACAGGATTGTGTGGTTTGTTCTCTTCACCTCAAACAACATTTTGCATTTCTTACTCCTATTCCCCACTGGGTAGTTTAGGTGTCTGGTATCTTCGTTCTTCAATTCTTTGTATTTTCTTTGTTCTCAATTTGGCTACCAGGAAGCATCTTTCCTTAGAAGCCCTACAGTGGCTTAAGGCCTCCTCTTTTCTAAATGATTCACTGGTGTGGGGGTAGGATTACCATAATTAGCTTGGCCAATGAAGACCCATCTCTGGAGCTGAGGTCAGTTTACAAGCTGAAAGACTGCTATACCATGGGGAAAGCTAAAATAGGTCTTGGTAGGTGAGCCACAATGTCAGCTATACTTTATGCTGACAAAAAAAAAAAGAAGAAGAAGAAGAAGAAAAAGAGAAGAAATAAAGGAGGTAAAATTTCAAGTGAAAATGTTTATTTTACAGTATTACAATTCTCCAACTAAGAATACTCCAAAATTAAGCGTAAAAAAACTAGTTATTTTATTTTCATAGTTTCTGACCTGGCGGGGGGGGGGTGGGGGGGTGGTGGAAATGTCAAATTCTGGAGAATCAAGATGAAATAACTTGACTAGACTATTCTAAAAATGTGTGCATTAGATAACCCTGAACAACACTTGAATGGCCTAACTGTGATGCATCAGTCCGGTGATAATGACACAGTGGTATTAGAATCAGAATGTCAAGTTCCAGTGCAAAAGGTAAGAGTAAAGTTATTTTTTCTCACAAATATTGGGGGATTTAAAATTGAATATAGAAATGGCATGGAGGTATTTTAAGCCCTAATTTGAATGAATTTTGGATCTCTAAGCCTAATTTTTGCCTACTTATTAAAAAAAAAAGTTAACCTGTGAGCAACACTCTTTCCCACCCTCTACCTTCAGTCCCCATATTTGTGTTTAATTGTAAATTCTATAATGCTGGTATTTGCCAGCTATCCTGATTTTAAAACATGTTATAAAACTATCTTTTAGAATCTGTCGTAGGTGATTTCCTCATGGAGTCTTTGGTGCACTTAAGCTCAAACCACACATTGATCAGTCTTTCAACAAGTATTCTAGATGTTTGATATACATTAGATACACCAGGTACTATTCTAGACATTTGAATCTAGTAACTGTCAGAAATGGACTATGAATGAGATATTCACATATCCCCTCTTTTTTCTCTCCCTCCCTTCCTTCCATTCTTTCCTTTCTTTTTTCCTTGTAAGTACTTCAGAGGACAAATCTTACTGCTTGGGCACACTTAGGAATATCTGACATTTCACCATGAGGAGCATATTGCTTTGGCCCTTGTTTTTTCTTATTCTTAGAATCTTTGACTTTCTTACATACTGCTCTGCTAATAGTTATTATCATCAAAGATGACCTATGTTTAATATGGGTGTTTTGTTATTGATAAGAACCATTTAAAAAGTACCTTTCCTGGGAATTCCCTGCTGGTCCAGTGGTTAGGACTCCTTGCTTTCATTGCCGAGGGCGCGGGTTCAATCCCCAGTCAGGGAACTAAGATCCTGCAAGCAGTGTGGCCAAGGGGGAAAATAAAAAAACAATAAATTTTTTTTATAAAGTGCCTCTCCTGATATCCAGCATAAATTTTTTATTGTTATTGTTTTTTGTTTAAACATTGAAAGTGTCATCTGTCCCCTTTAGGATGCAAAGAATAAAGCAGCAGAGTTTCTCAAATATTTGGTTTACTGTGTACTAAAATCTTTGTTTCTCATTTAACAAAACTGTAATTTTGACTGACCCAAAATAAATTTTGAAAACAGTAAGAAAATTTTCAAAAGGGCAAAGAGATTACAGCAAAAATAAGCAGCAAAACATCAAGTATATGTCATACCATTGAAGTTTGTGTTAAAGGTAAAAGTGACATAAGTCTACTCTCTGTTGATTTCTAATGTCTAGCATATAGTAAGAACTAGAATGTTGAAAGCTTGAGGAGGAATGGGATTATGTGGCTTGTTCTCTTCACAACAAACCGTTTCCATTCTTTTTTTTTTTTTCTTGATTTTAAACTGTTTCCATCCTTGACATTATTTCCTACCATTGCTCACTCACTATCAGCAGTGTTATTACCACTTACTGGAAAAAAAAAAAGGCTACAGAATTTTGGTGCTAGAACAGATCTTTGAGAATTAGTCTTTATGAACAAACTGTGGCCCAGACAGTTCAAGCATCTTGCCCAAAGAAGAGCTGATACTAAAATAAAACATTTCAACAAGCTCCCAACCTCTGTTGTTTTACTCAGAGCTCTAGCTTTGCTGTTCGTCTCTTACTTACCTCTGCCTCAAGAAAAGGTATCCCTTCTTGCCAAGACTTCTCTCTTTTCTTCATTTTCTTTCATTTAACAGATTTTTGTGGAGCTCTCCTGCCATCTCTATAGTCTCTATTATTCCTTTTGTCTTATTTCTCCACTACCTGTTTACATTTTAAACCAGGCTTTCTCAACTATAGCACTATTGACATTTTGGGCTGGATAAGTTTTTGTTGGGAGTAGGCCTGTACATTGTAGGATGCTTAACAGGAACCCTAACCTCTATCTACTAGATGCTAGCAACACCCTTTCCCCTACCACTACGTGACAACAAAAAACTTTGCTGATATTGCCATAGGTCTTCCCTGGGCAAAGGAGAATCACCCCAGTTGTGAAGCAGTACCTTAATTTTACCTAGAATCCAGCTGTTCCCCTATTCCTGTAATTTGTCCTGTCAGAGGAACCAATGATGTCTAAAATTGCTGCATCCCTCCCAAAGTCTTGATAGGGTAAGGAGTCCAGGGTCTTCTACTACTTCTCTCTCTGGTTGAACATCCACTGTGGTGATTTCAGTTACAGTCTCTCTGCAGATGACTCAAATATATAGTTCTAGACCTGACATCCTGTGAGTTTTAATCATTTTTGATTTCTCAGTCCCCTACAGCCAAGGAATTGCTAAATTCTCTGGGTTTTACTTTCAACATGTTTCCTTTTCCACTTCTGCCTCAGAGACCAGACCTCATTGCTTTCAGTCTGAGCTCTTTGTAATATTTGTAACTGGTCAGACTAACTTGAAACCTTCCTTGTTCTAATCCATTCTGCTTTTAACATTCTTACACTGTTCCTCCTGATGTATTGCTCTGATCACATTACTAATATGTATGAAACCTTCAGTAGTTTCTAACTTTGACTCCAGAGTGAAGATTAAACACCTTTACCTTATGACTCCAATCTAGCCTTTCAGTCTTAACTATATATGCCTTGTAATTCACTGAAATTGAACTCTTCATTTCTCCCCGGATATATCTAGTAATATCTTTAATTATGATTTTCTTTCTTCAGTGAGGAATGCTTTCCATCCTCATCTCTGCCTGTCAAAAGTCTTCTTATTCTTCTCTGTGATGTCTGAAAAACTGTACTTACTCCAAACCCAATTATGAACTTTCTTGTTTTAGGATCTGCCAAAATTTTATTGCAATTAGATAGACATTTCCGGGATCAAGCCAGAGACCAGGGTTTCATCCTCCCTTTATTTCCTATTAAGTATACTACCAGGTATTACCTGTTCTGTTTCAAATCTCTATCTGAAGGCAAGATAACTAACTTTAACTAACTCAGTAGAAAAATGAAGTCTGGAACTAGTATTTAGCCCATTCCATGGGTAAGAACGAAAACAGGTTTTATTGGCAGCATACAGGAAAGACTTCATAAACACAACTGGGTGACCTATGGTGAAGGTCTTGTGTGTACAGTAGGGGTGAGATTACTTCAGGATGGAAATTAAAAAGGCTTATGGAAAAGTCTTGTCATAAATTTTCTTTTGCTTTACCTGGGACCCTGGACAAATTTCTCCCTAATATTTCATGGAAATAATATGAAAAGAGGAATCAAGCATAATTATTAAGGAGACATTTATCAAAAAAAATTTAAACAGAGGATGCTCAGGTATTGCATTGTCATCTTTCCTTACCCCAGATAAGTAGGCTAACTCTTTTTTTTAAATTGAGGTATAACTGATATATAATATTATTAGTTTCAGGTATACAACTTAATATATTGAGAAATGATCACCACAGGAAGTCTATTCTCTCCCTCTCCCAACATAGTTAAAATTTTTTTTCTTGTGATGAGAACTTCTAAGATCTACTCTAAGCACATTTCAAATGTACAATGGAGTATTATTGACTATAGTCACCATGCTGTACATTGCATCCCCAGGACTTACTTATTTTACAGCTAGAAGGTTGTACCTTTTGACCTTCTTCACTCATTATGCCCACTCCCCACTCCCCCTCCTCTGGCAGCCATCACTTTGTTCTCTGTATCTATAAATTTGGGGGTTTTTTGGGGGAGTGGTGTTTCTTGGGGTTTGTTTAGATTCCACATATAAGTGAGATCATATGGTATTTGTCTTTCTCTGTCTACTTATTTCACTTAGCATAATAAATGCCCTCAAGTTCCATCCACGATTTCCTTGGTTTTTTGTGGCTGAATAATATTCCATCATGTATATATGCCACATTTCCTTTTTCTGTTTATCCATTGATGGACACGTGGTGTTACTTCCAGATCTTGGCTATTATGAATAATGCTGCAGTGAACGTGGGAGTGCAGATATTCTTCAAGATCCTGATTTCATTTCCTTTGGCTATATACTCAGAAGTAGGATTTGCTGCATAATACGGTAGTTCTACTTTTTTTTTTTTTCTCGGGTATCTCTATGCTGTTTTCCATAATGGCCATACCAATTTAAATCCCCACCAACACTGTACAAGGATTTCCTTTTCTCCGTGTCCTCACCAACAGTTGATAATTGCCATTCTTATAGGTGTGAGGGTGATATCTCATTGTGGTTTTGATTTGCACTTCCCTTATAATTAATATTCCCTTATGATTAGTGATGCTGAGTACCTTTTCATGGACTTGTTGCCCATCTGTTTGTTCTCTTTGGAAAAATGCCTATTCAGGTCCTCTGCCCATTTTTTTTCAGTTTGTTTGTTTTCCTGCTGTTGAGTTTTCTAAGTTCTTTATATATATCTCTTATCAGACATATGATTTTCAAATATTTCCTGCCATTCAGTAGGTTGCCTTTTCATTTTGTTGTTGGTTGCCTTTGCTAAGCAGAAGGTTTTTTAGTTTGGTGTAGTTCCACTTGTTCATTTTTGCTTTTGTTGCCTTTGCTTTTGGTGTCAGATCCAAAAATTATCACCAAGATGGATGTCAAGGAGCTTACCACCTATGTTTTCTTCTAGGAGTTATAGTTATGGTTTTAGGTCTTATATTCAAGTCTTTAATCCGTTTTGAGTTGATTTTTACATATGGTATGAGATAATAGTCTAGTTTAATTCTTTTGCATGTGGCTGGTCAGTTTTCCCAATACCATTTGTTAAAGACACTGTCCATTACCCATTTTACATCCTTCACTCCTTTTTGTTTGTTTGTTTTTGTAGGTCATTTTCCTTTATTTTAAATGTAACAGAAAGTTAAATTTTCCAATGAAATAATAATGAGGCTACTGGCTCTCTCCCACAAGACTCTGAGGCCAAGCCAAATTATATGAAGGCTAGCCTATCCACACTATTTTCCTTCACTGCTCTTTTAATTTCCTCTTTCCCCATCTTCTTCTGCAGCAGAACACGTGCCCAAGTATGAAATGAGTCCTTCACTCCTTTATTGTAAATTAATTGACCATAAGTGCATTTGTTTATTTCTGGGCTCTCTATTCTCTTCCATTGTGCTATGTGTCTGTTTTTATGCCAGTACCATACTGTTTTGATTACTGCAAGTTTGTAATATAGCTTGAAATCAGAGAGCATGATACCTCCAGCTCTGTTGTTCTTTCTTGGAATTGCTTTGACTAGTTAGGGTCTTTTGTGGTTCCATACATATTCTAGGATTGTTTGTTCTATTTCTGTGAAAAATGTCATTAGAATTCTGATAGGGATTGCATTGAATCTGTAGATTGCTTTGGGTAATATGGATGTTTTAACAATAGTAATTCTTTCAGTACATGAACATGGAATATCTTTCCATTTCTCTGTATCTTCTTCCATTACTTTCATCACTGTTATAGTTTTCAGTGTACAGGTCTTTCACCTTGGTTAAGTTTATTCCTAGGTATTTTATTCTTTTTGATGCAATTGTAAATGTGATTTTTTCCTTAATTTGTCTTTCTGATAGTTTGTTAGTGTATAGAATCACAGTGGATTTTTGCATATTGATTTTGTATCCCGCAACTTTACTGAATTTCTATATTCTAATGTTTTTGATGGAGTCTTTAGGGATTTCTATATATAATATCATGTCATCTGCAAATAGTGACAGTTTTACTTCTTTCTGATTTGAGTGCTTTTATTTCTTTATCTTGCCTGATTGCTCTGGCTGGGACTTCCAGTACTATGTTGACTAGAAATGATGAGAGTGAGCATCCTTGTCTTATTCCTGATCTCAGAGGAAGAGCTTTCAGCCTTTCATCACTGAGTATGATATGAGATGTGGGCTTGTCATATATAGCCTTTATATGCTAGGATATAGTCCCTCTATACCTACTTTGCTGAGAGTTTTTATCATAAATGTCTGTTGAATTCTGTCAAATGCTTTTTCTGCATCTATTAAGATCATATTTTTATCCTTCATTTTGTTAATGTGGTGTATCATGTTGTTTGACTTGCAGGTGTTAAACTATCCTTGCATCCCTGGAATAAAACCTACTTGATCATAGTGTATCATCCTTTTACTGTATTGTTGAATTTGGTTTGCTAATATGTTGTTGGGGATTCTTGCACCTGTGTTCATCAAGGATATTAGTGTGTAATTTTCTTTTCTTGTGATGTCCTTATCTCATTTTGGTATCAGGGTAATGCTGGCCTAGTTAAGTTTGGAAATGTTCCCTCCTCTTCTATATTTTGGAAGAGTTTGAGAAGGATTGGTATTAGTTCTTCTTTAAATGTTTGGTAGAATTTACCAGTGAAGCCATCTGGTCCTAGACTTTTTGGAAATTTTTTGATTACTGATTCAGTCTCCTTACTAGTAATTGATTTGTCCACATTTTCAATTTCTCCATGACTCACTTTCGGTAAGTTGTATGTTTTTAGTAATTTATCAGTTTCTTCTAGGTTGTCCAGTTTGTTGCCATATAATTGTTCATAGTAGTCTCTTACAATCCTTTATATTTCTGTGGTATCAGTTGTAATATCTCCTCTTTCATTTCTTTCTTTTTTTTTTTTTTTTTGCTTTTTTTCTTAGATTGATTGATTTTGGCTGAGTTGGGTCTTCATTGCTTGCAGGCTTTCTCTAGTAGCAGTGAGCGGGGGCTACTCTTCGTTGCAGTGCGTGGGCTTCTTATTGTGGTGGCTTCTCTTGTTGCGGAGCATGGGCTCTAGGCACACAGGCTTCAGTAGTTGTGGCACACAGGCTCAGTAGTTGTGGCTTGTGGGCTCTAGAGCACAGGCTCAGTAGTTGTGGTGCACCGGCTTAGTTGTTCCATGGCATGTGGGATCTTCCTGGACCAGGGCTCAAACCCATGTCCCCTGCATTGGCAGGTGGATTCTTAACCACTGCGCCACCAGGGAAGTCCCTTCTCTTTCATTTCTGATATTGATTTGAGTCCTCTTTTTTTTTTCTTGGTGAGTCTAGCTGAAGGTTTGTCTGTTTTGCTTATCTTTTCAGAACACCAGTTCTTATTTTCATTGATCTTTTCTGTGGTCTTTTTATAGTCTCTATTTCATTTATTTCTACTCTGGTCTTTATTGTTTCCTTCCTTCTTCTAATTCTGGGCTTCATTTGTTCTTCTTCTAGTTCCTTGAGGTGTAAATTAGGTTTACGTGAGATAGATCGTTTTTTGATGTAGGCATTTATCACTATGAACTTCCCTCTTAGGACTGCTTTTGCTGTATCCCATACCTTTTGGTATGTTGTATTTCCATTTTCATTTGTCTCAAGGTATTTTTTTTAACTTCTTTTGATTTCTTCTTTGACTCATTGGTTGTTCAGCAGCATGTTGTTTAATCTCCATATTTATGAACTTACGAGTTTTCTTCTTGTAATTGATTTCTAGTTTCATATCATTGTGGTAAGGAAAGACACTTGATATGATTTCAGTCTTCTTAAATTTATAAGACTTGTTTTGTGGTATAACATTAACTATCCTGGAGAATACAACAACTATTAGAAGGGCCATCTAGACATGTAATATCCAGTGTCCAGTATGGTAGCCACTAGCCACATATAGTTATTGAGCCCTTGAAATGTCTAGTGCAACTGAGAAACTTAGTTTTAGAACTTACAATTAACTTAAATTTAAAAACTTATACTCAGTTCAATTATTGGAGAGCGTAAGGATGTTTGGAACAGTTTGATTATGCATATCTACTTTTTCAACTGTAAGTTTTATGAAGTCTAATTACAGATCAATGATTTCTAATCAAAGTTAAGCATTTGAATTGAGATGTGCTATAAATGTAAAACACCAATTTAGAAGACATTACAAAAATATAGAGAATTCCCTGGTGGTCCAGTGGTTAGGACTCCAGGCTTTCACTGTCAAGGGCCTGGGTTCAATCCCTGGGCAGGGAACTAAGATCCCACAAGCCGCACAGCATGGCCATAAGTAAGTAAGTAAGTAAATAAATAAATAAATAAAATTATCTTTGGTCTTTTATATTGACTGCATGTTGAAATAATAATGCTTTGGGTATATTTGGTGAAATAAAATATATTATTAAAAGTTTTAGTTTAAAAAAATTGTGGTACTAGAAGATTTTAAACTATATATATTTCTGTTGGGCAGCACTGATCTAGACCTTGGCATATCACAGTTAAGAACAGTGATCACAATCAGTTAATTTTTTTCTTCATACCAAAGAAAGGAAAACATAGCTATGTCAGAGGGTTCTCAACAAACACTGTGCTGTTCTTCTGGCATCGTCTTACTTTCCCTCTGATTAATCACTTGTATATTTGCTTTATTTTTCTCATAAGATCATAAATGTCTTTTTTTTTTTAAGTTTTGTAACTTAATTTTTTTTATTGAGGTATGGTTGATTTACAGTGTTAATTACTCCACACAGCAAAGTGATTTGGTTATACATATATATATATATATTTTAATTCTTTTCCATTATGGTTTATCATAGGATATTGAATATAGTTCTCTGTGCTATACAGTAGGACCTTGTTGTTCATAAATATCTTGATTACAGTGACATGGGGATTTTTATATTCTTAACAGATTGTCATACCCTTAACATACATGTTTCATATTAAATTGAAGTAATTGTCAAGCATGCTATTTTAATTTGATCTTAGATGAATAGTTGAATTTAGTTAATCTGTTAT
This sequence comes from Orcinus orca, assembly GCF_937001465.1. Lineage (NCBI taxonomy): Eukaryota > Metazoa > Chordata > Mammalia > Artiodactyla > Delphinidae > Orcinus > Orcinus orca. The sequence goes on along the minus strand of NC_064559.1, from coordinate 131,903,949 downwards.
CCTATTTTTTCTATTTTAGTAAACTTTAACTTAAGTTTAGTAAAGTTATGAAGCCTTTGGAATCTTTATTTTTGATCTATTACTATATCAAAAAATATTGCTTTTCTTCCAAAATTTAGTTGACATCTGTAGACATATACTGAATCAAATATTTGTTTTAGGATATAAAGATCAAGAATGCAGATTCTTGGAAAAGTTTAGGCAAACCAGTCAAAACATCAGGGGTAGTGAAATCATCAGATGAGCTCTTCAACCAATTTAGAAAAGCAGCGATAGAAAAGGAAGTGAGAGCTCGAACACAGGAACTAATACAGAAACATCTGGAACAGAATACAAAGGAACCAAAAGTATTTCAAGGAAATCAAAGGTCTGTAATTTACTGGATTAATGGAGGCTTTGAGAGATACAGACATGTATTTAAAATAAATTTCGTTTTTGTAAGTGGCTATAATTCAGCTATTTAGTAGACCAAAAAGCAAATTATATTTAGAAAAAGTAAATTTTTATTGATTTTTTAAAAATTGGTAAGTAGTAGTACCTATTTTGAAGGGGATACAAATAATCAAGTGATTGAAGAAGCTATTAAAGATACCAATATTGCTAAATTATAAAGACATCATTATTTTACAGAAATGTCTTAATATTTCCATTCTATGTGTAAGAAGATGATGGTAAACCTTGGTCATAGTTTTCTAAAACCTTCTCTTCATTAACATAGATTACCCGACGTAAAATTTGACATCAAAAATACTAAAAATAATGTCATAACATACAAAACAGGGTACCTAGAACATTGCTTTATATTTGTCATTTAACAACGTATCTTCATAATAAAAACTTTTAAGGAGCTTGAAACCTACTTTGAACTTCACTGTTTCTTTAAGGGACCATGGCTTCACTCTAGAATCTTTTCCAAATAAAATGCAAAACAAGTGTCTTGGAGAAGAGCAGAAAGAACATCAGCAGTCACTGGAAGCTCAAGATGGAGGCAAACTCTGGCTTCTCAAAGACCGTAATTTAGCAAGGGAGAAAGAGCAAGAGCGGAGGAGAAGAGAAGCAGTAAGTGAATTTTAGTTTATTAAATCTAACGAACAAAGGAAAGATTTAACAGAGCAGTGTCTTTACATGTTCAAAGATGTATTCTGGGTGGTTCTTCAGTGACAGTTACCTCTTTGGTGAGGATCAGGTTCTAAAATCAGAGAGTAAAATTAAAATTTCATAGTCAAAAGACACAAGCATAGTGTAATAATAGAGTATCAATCCTGGAGGCTACTAGACTTTGAGTTCAAATCCTGGTTCTTCCATTAACTAGATGTTGGAGCCTGCGCTATTTATTTAACCTCCCTGTGCCTCAATTTCCTTATTTGTAAAGTATGGATAATAAAGGTAAAAGGTGAAATGAATTTACGTGTATTAAGCACATCTGAAAATGCCTGGCACAGAGGTAAAATCACTTACTGTTATTACTGTTGAAAAATCCATAAACTGCCTATGAATTGTGGCTAAAAGATATGCCATCTGTCCCTAGTCAGTGTTTATTTAGTTGAACACTAGATGAAGAAGTTATATGTCAATTATATCTTAACAAAACTGGAAACCAAAAAAAAAAAAAAAAAAAAAGACTTGTGTTTAAGGAGTCCTTAATATTTAAAAACTGATGTTTTAAAAAGTAGAATTAATTCCTTTTTTTATTGAGGTGGATTATTCTTTTATCTGTGGACTATTTAGAAGTGTGTTATTTAGTTTCCAAATATTTGGAAATTTTCTGGCTAGTGAAAATAATAGAAAATTAGTGATTTCTAATTGAACTCCATTGTGGTCAGAGAACATACAATGTCTTGAATTCTTCTGAATTCACTAAGACTTGTTTTATGGCCCAGATTATGATCTACCTTGGTAAATGTTCTGTGTGCACTTGAGAAGAATGTGTATTCTGCTGCTGCTGGGTAGAGTATTTATTAAACAGGGCAAGTTGGTTGGTAATGTTTTTCAAGTCTACTAAATTCTTGCTGATTTTCTGCCTGTTTGCACTATCAAATACTGAGAAAGGGCATTGGCACCTACAATGGTATAATTATAGGTTTGTCTTTTTACCCTTGTAATTCTATCAATTTTATTTCATGTTATTTTGAAGCTGTTATTAGGTGCATAGACATTTAGAATTGTTACGTCCTCATGATTAATTGACCCCCTTTTCATTACAAAATGATCTTTTTTACTCCTGGTAATATTATTTCCTGTGAAATATGACCACTTCACCTTTTTTATGACTAGTGTTGGCATGGTGCAAAAATTTTTTCCATCCTTTTACTTTTAACTTATTTGTGCTTTAAATTTATTTTCTTACAGGCAATATGTAGTGTAGTCTTGACATAAAAAAAAAATCCAATCTCTGTCTTTTATAGGAGTGTTTAACCAATTACCTTCAATATGATTATTGATATGGTTACGTTTGAGTCCATCATCTTGCTTTTTTTTTTTTTTTTTTTTTTTTTGCGGTACGCGGGCCTCTCACTGTTGTGCCCTCTCCCGTTGTGGATCACAGGCTCCGGACACGCAGGCTCAGAGGCCATGGCTCATGGTCCCAGCTGCTCTGCGGCATGTGGGATCTCCCCGGACCGGGGCATGAACCCATGTCCCCTGCACCGGCAGGCGGACTCTCAACCACTGCGCCACCAAGGAAGCCCCATCTTGCTATTTTTTGATGTGTGTCCTCTGTTCTTGTTATTTTTTTTCCCTGCATTCTTTTAGATTAATCGTATTTTTTATGATTCCATTTTATTTCCTTTATTGGCTTATTATCAATAACTCTTTGTTTTGTTACTTTAGTGGTTGCTTTAGTGTTTATAATATATACTTTAGCTTGTCACAGTCTTCTCTTAAGTTATATCACACCACTTCACATTTAGTGTAATAGCCTTGCAATAGTGTACTTCCATTCGCCCCCTCCTAGCCATTAGACCATTGTCTAAGCAGTCAAATTGTCTCTAAAAGTTTTAAATGACATTTTTAAAAAAACCCTTGTATTTACCTACATAGTTACCATTTCTAGTGCTCTTTATTGATTTGTCTAGATCCAGATTTCCAAATGGTATAATTTTCCTTTTCCCTAAAAGGACTTCCTTCTAACATTTCTTGTGGTGTGGGTCAGCTGGTGATGAAATCTTTCAGCTGTTGTGTACATGAAAATATCTTTATTTGGCCTTTGTTTTTCATTAATAGACTTTATTTTTAAAGTGTTTTAGATTCACAGCAAAATTGAAAGTATAAAGAGTTCCCACATATTCTCCCCTTTGCCCCACCAATTCACAACCTCCCCCACCATTAACATCCCGCTTTAGTGCAGTACATTTGCTACACGATCTGTGAACCAACATTGCCACACCATTATCAATCTTATTTTATCAAGGAAAGTCCATAGTTCACATCAGGGTTCACTCCTTGTGTTGTGCTTCTTATGGGTTTTGACAAATGTATAATGACATACACCAACCATTATGGTACCATCAGAATACTCTCCCTTTCCTGAAAGTCCGCTGTGCTCCTCCTGTTCACCCCTCCCTCCTGAACCCCTGCCAACCACTGATCTTTTTACTACCATAGTTTAGCCACTTCCAGCATGTTGTATAATTGGAATCATACAGTATATATACCTTTTTCAGATTGGCTTCTTTAACTTAGTTATATGCATTTAAGTTTCCTCTATGTCTTTGTAGGTTGCTAGCTCATATCTTTTTAGTGCTGAGTAATATCCCATTGTATAAATGTACCACAGTTTATCCATTGACAGACATCTTGGTTGCTTCCAAGTTAATCACTGGGTTTTCATTAATTGTTTTCTTCATGTGTCTTGTGCTTTGTTGAACTTACTGGAGCGATGTGTTTATAGTTTTGATCAAGCTTGGAAAAATTTGGGGCATTATTTCTTCATATTTTTTCTGTTTCCCCCTTTTCTCCTTTTTTTGTATTTGTTTATATTTTATATTTGTTTATGGCTGTGTTGGGTCTTCGTTTCTGTGCGAGGGCTTTCTCTTGTGGCAAGCGGGGGCCACTCTTCATCGTGGTGTGAGGGCCTCTCACTATCGCAGCCTCTCTTATTGCGGAGCACAGGCTCCAGACGCTCAGGCTCAGTAATTGTGGCTCACGGGCCCAGTTGCTCCACAGCATGTGGGATCTTCCCAGACCAGGGCTCGAACCCGTGTCCCTTGCATTGGCAGGCAGATTCTCAACCACTGCACCATCAGGGAAGCCCCTCCTTTTTATCCTTTTAGTGACTCCAATTTCTTTTGTATTAGGCCACTTGAAGTTGTCCCATCTCAGACATTATAGTTGTCATATCTAGAAGGTGATTTGGGTCTTTTTAATGTTTTTAGTATCTCTATTAAACTTTTGAACAAATGGAATACAGTTATCATAACTGTTTAATGGGTTCTCTGCTAATTCTGACATTTATGTCACTTCCAGGTTGGTTTCGATTGATTGATTGATCTCCTTTACAGATATTGTTTTTCTGCTTCTTTGCTTACCTGGTAACCATTGATGCCAGATGTAAATTTTACCTTATTGGGTGCTGGATATTTTTGTAATCCTGGAAAACTCATGTGAATTCATAGGACATACAGAAACATTAGTTCCAGAAGAAAAAATCCACTGGCTTTGGCTGTGATATTGATTATGATACAAGTAAATTTCCTAGGAAATAATATAAAAAAGTTTTGTCAGCCTCTTATCTATAGTATGAAGGCAGAAACAAATTGCATTTAGCAGTGTTGTAACATATGGTGGAGTTTACTTTAGAGCAATATGGTCTTATAGAACTTTCTACAATTATAGGAATGTGCTTTATACAATCAAATATAATAGCTGCTAGTCACATATGGCATTGAGCACTTGAAATGTGGCTAATGCAACTAAGGAACTAAATTTTTAATTTAATTTTAATTAATTTAAACAGCAAAGTTTTTACATTGTTTTATTTTTTTGTTTGTTTTTTAGGAGTTCTTTATTAAAGTTTAATTAGTACTTTAATAGAAGTATTTCTCTAGTGACCTAGGAATTTTTCCTTTTGGTACTCACAAGGGCCTGACTTCAGTCACCCACAAGTGACATCTCAGCAACCTACCTGCCACCTAACAACCCAACTAGGTAACCTGATATAACTTCTAAACCCCAAGCATTTTTCTGGAACCCACTGAAATGTGACTAAAAATGCCACCTCTAGCAGCTTGACATTTGAAAACCTGACTTTGGAGCTACCTACTATCATTCTTGACAACCCAAACTCTTATGCTGCTGCTACGTGACAGATCCGTATTGTAAACAGCTGCAAAAACTTGACATCTAGCATAAGCTCCCTACCAGAGCTTATTGCCAGTTCCTTTGACCCAATTTTTTATCTTAAATTTGAATGGCTGAAGTGTATATTAGGACCACTGAAAAAAGGAATATCCAGGTTATGGTGTCAGCTGCAGAGAGCCTTAATATTTAAATCATGGTATCTAAGGTTAATTGGTATAGGCAATAACCAGTTAGATATCAATAAGTATTCCACTAGTTCAGATTTAGTCAAGATGGAAGAGAATCTAAAATAAAGTACTTTTAATTATTCATTTTTTTAAAGTTAGTTTATTTTTTTAATTCATTTATGCATTTTTGGCTGTGCTGGGTCTTCGTTGCGGCACTGGGTCTTTGTTGCGGCACACGGGCTCTTTGTTGTGGCATGTGGGCTCAGTAGTTGCAGCTCGCAGTCTTAGTTGCAGTATGTGGGATCTTAGTTCCCTGACCAGGGATCGAACCTGGGCCCCCTGCATTGGGAACATAGAGTCTTAACCACTGACCACCAGGGAGCTCCCAAAGTACTTTTACTTTTTATTTAAAAATTTTTTTTTATTGGAGTACAGTTGCTTTACAATGTTGTTAGTTTCTGCTGTACAATGAAGTGAATGAGCTATATGTATACCTATACCCCCTCCCTCTTGGACCTCCCTCCCACCCCACCCCCATCCCACCCATCTAGGAAGTCACAGAGCACCGAGCTGAGCTTCCTGTGCTTTTATAGCAGGTTCCCACTAGCTATCTATTTTACGCATGGTAGTGTATATATGTCAATCCTAATCTCCCAGTTAGTACCCCCTCCCCCCCCCCTCCGCCCCATGCCCACAAATCCAGTCGCTGTGTCTGTGTCTCTATTCCTGTCCTCAAGTAGGTTCATCTGTACCATTTTTCTAGATTCCACATATATGCATTAATAGACAATATTTGTTTTTCTCTTTCTGGCTTACTTCATTCTGTACGACAGTCTCTAGGTCCGTCCACATCTCTACAAATGATCCAATTTCATTCTTTTTTACAGCTGACCAATATTCCATTGTATATATGTACCACATCTTCTTTATCCATTAATCTGTCGTTGGACATTTAGGTTGCTTCCATGTCCTGGCTATTGTAAATAGTGCTGCAATGAACATTGAGGTACATGTGTCAAAACCTTTTGAATTATGGTTTTCTCAGGGTATATGCCCAGTAGTGGGATTGATGTGTCATATGGTAGTTCTATTTTTGGTTTTTTAAGGAAACTCCATACTGTTCTCCACAGTGACTGTATCAATTTACTTTCCTATCAACAGTGTAAGAGGGTTCCCTTTTCTCCACACCCTCTCCAGCATTTATTGTTTGTAGATCTTTTGATGATGGCCATTCTGACTGGCGTGAGGTGATACCTCATTGTAGTTTTGATTTGCATTTCTCTAATAATTAGTGACGTTGAGCATCCTTTCATGTGCCCCTTGGCAATCTGTATGTCCTCCTTGGAGAGTTATCTATTTAGGTTTTCTGCCCATTTTTTGATTGGGTTGTTTGTTTTTTTGATATTGAGGTCCATGAGCTGTTTCTGTATTTTGGAGATTAATCCTTTGTCTGTTGTTTCATTTGCAAATATTTTCTCCCATTCTGAGTGTTGTCTTTTCATCTTGTTTATGGTTTCCTTTGCTGTGCAAAAGCTTTTAAGTTTAATTAGGTCCCATTTGTTTATTTTTGTTCTTTTATTTTCATTACTCTAGGAGGTTGGTCAAAAAAGATCTTGCTGTGGTTTATGTCAAAGAGTGTTCTTCCTGTGTTTTCCTCTAAGAGTTTTATAGTGTCCGGTCTTACATTTAGGTCTTTAATCCATTTGGAGTTTATTTTTGTGTATGGTGTTAGGGAGTGTTCTAATTTCATTCTTTTACATGTAGCTGTCCAGTTTTCCCAGCACCACTTATTGAAGAGGCTGTCTTTTCTCCATTGTATGTTCTTGCCTGCTTTGTCATAAATTCGGTGACCATATGTGCATGGGTTTATCTCTGCTTTCTATCCTGTACCATTGATCTATATTTCTGTTTTTGTGCCAGTACCATATTATCTTGATTACTGTAGCTTTGTAGTACAGTCTGATCCTCCAAACTCCTGAGGGTCCCTCCAGGCGTGGGAACCCCTCCCCTCTCCCAGCCACCCCTCAGGAGCGCCAGTCCCATCCAGTCTCCACTCCTCCCCACTCGCTCCCCTCCACGTCCTACCCGGTCACTCAGGGGTTCCTCCCATCCCCTTGGGTGTCAAGGTCCCCCACCAGTGTCTGGTATGTGCCCTAGTTGTGGGGAGATGTGAACTCCGTGTCTTCCTACTCTGCCATCTTGACTCCAAATTGCCCAAAGTACTTTTAAACAAAACAAGTTTCATTACATATTTTTGGAATTTTGCAGTATGTTTGGATACTTCTAGGAGTATCAGTGATATTTAAACTAGGACAGTGTATCCAACTCTCATTGGAGGGTTAAAATAGAACTTTTAAGGAACTATTTGGGCTAGATATTTGGTATCCTAAGAGCTGGCATTAGGAAAATAGCCTGGGCTAAGATCTAAGAATTTACCCTTTTGTCTCTAAGGCATGTTTAAAGAAATTTTCATAGTTTTTAAGAGTCACACATAGCTTCTTAATATCCTTTTGGTAGCTAAGTCATAATTCCAAGTCTTCTTCCACATAGCCAGAGAACACCGATTCCCATCCAGGAAGTCAACCAACTGGTTGCAAACTGGTGCTTTTACCTACTACTCTGGGCTGCTACTCTTCACTGATTTAAAAAAAAAAACAAAACATTTTTTGAACTTTCCTAGTTGGTATCATTTCAGATGTGGCAAATACTATCTAACTTGTATCACAAGGACTTTTAGAGAAGGCTTCAGAGTATAGTAAGAAACATTTGTTTCTTTTGTCTTAATTAGCTTTTCCTATACTTTAGCTTATTTTATTTAGCTTTTTAGCATTTAATAAACAACATTGTACTGAGTGTTATACATGCAATCTGGTTGCTCTTCATAAATATCTGTATATAAAATAAACTTGGTTAGATCATTTGCCTTAGGTTACACAGTAATTGGCAAAATCATGGAAAGCCCTTGGCTTTAAACATAGTATAGTTCTCTCACATAGGTAAGATACTAGTTCATTCAGAAAATAATTTTATGTGTCTAGCACTGTGTTGGCTGGAGAGATACATGAAACCACGTAATCTCAGTTCATGTTTATATATTAACACTGAGAACTTTATTGGAGAGATAGGTTAAACTTGTTCTTCGTGTTCTTGTAAGTTTTAAACTTATTTTTATTTATTATATGAACAGTATTTTAACAAAAATCAGATAGTATTTGAACAGATATTAAAAGTTATGTACAAACTCATTATGTTAAATAAATTGCATTCATTTTGTATGTTCCAAATGTTGCATTATCATTTTTTCATATAGATGTAACATAATGAAGGTATAAACTTTTTAAGTAACATTTACGTTTTCTCTTCTTTTCTGCAGATGGCTGGTACCATTGATATGACTCTTCAAAGTGACATTATGACAATGTTTGAAAACAACTTTGATTAAAACTAGGTTTTTTAATTAACCATCAACTTAAATGAATAATACAAAAGATTAAAATGCAAATGGTAAAATAATTGCTTTCAGACACCAAGATACCAGTCTTATACTGTATTTTGACCGCTCTTAGATGATTAAACAATTTTCACTTAACATTTTTTAATAGCTATATGTTCATTTTTTTAATGACATAATTTACAGGAAATTTTATAGTTCTGGATCCCTAAAAATTGAATAAATTCCCAAATGTTATTCATTTTACAAATAGTCTACTATATATTATAGGCCCTGTCTAATCAATGAAAATCCTAAAGAGATGGTGTCTTCCTGTTTAAAATATGAAGACTATACAAGGGTATCAAAAATATAGTTCTTGTTGAGTTTCTAATTTTGCTTTTTAGAGGGAGTTGTCATTTAATGGAGTTCAAACCTTATTTTATGGAGTGATGGGCCCTTTTGTAATGCAGATGTTTCAGTATTTTATTTATTTTTTAAAATTGAAGTATAATTAACCTACAACACTGTTATTTCCAGGTGTACAACATAGTGATTCAATACGTCTGTACATTACAAAATGATCACCATGAGTTTTTAACTTTTAAAACAAATATTTGTCTGCCTTCAAAAATATTTAGAACCTCTAACAAACCATACTTGGTTTCTTTGAGTGTCAGGTTACATAAGATTCTCTATTGGTTCTATATTCAAAATTTATATTACCTACGGTTTGAAAGATGTTGAATTTGAGGCAAAATAGCAGTAGATATTAATTATGTATGCAAGTTTTTATAAGAATTTATACATTTCTTAATATGCATATGTGATAGCAATGGAAATCTAAAGTTTTACTTACTAAGTATTTAAGTCTGTAAAATAGTTTTGTTTCATCATTCTCAAGTTGGAATTATGTATAAGTCATGTATATCAGCTTCATGTATTTTAAAATTTTGATCTCTTGAAGTGTAACATTCAGGCACTATTCCAGTATCATCTAAAGTGAAAATTCAAAGTGTATGTGTATTGTAGAAAAAGAAAGTTTTCTTGGCTTCGTTTATTTTTATAATCAATATGATAATTTTTTGAAATATCTTTAAACTATTGACCATTTTGAAAACATGATTAACTAGTAGCTAAAATGGTGACGATACCTTCATGAAACATAGCCAGAATTAAAGTGAAAATCATACCTATACCTATTAAACTATATTTTTAACCAAGAAATTAGTATGCATATACTAAACAGCATGCATTGTTTTTCCTAAAAGATCATATAGATATATATTCTAATGTTTATTTATATATATAGTCTTAGATACTTCAGAAATGCGTAGTGGTTACCTCTAGGTGATGGGATTACAGGATTTTTTTTTTTTGCTTTTTGGTTTTTTTCCATTTTCTGTAGACTTTTCAGTATTTTCTGGTTCATTTAAATATTGATTGTGTAATGCTTTTATGATCTGTGGGAAATTTTCCATTTTGAAGAGAATAAAAATAGTAAATAAGAATTTAGTTCTGTCACATACACATTAAATCTTTCAACAACTGCCTTTCAATAACTAATAAAACTGCTCAATGAATGATCTTTGTCTATATCTAAAAAGAAAGTTCAGCTTCATTAACATATCCTTTTACATTAAATGGCTTACTTGAGGTTTTCCTGTAAACATTTGCAGCAGTCCTTATAGAGAGCTATGTTATGGTGATCAGTGTTTAGTTTAACCAATTTCACGCTTGAACCTTTGCTCAGTCTGTAAGGGGCCTGGCACATTGCAGATACTCAACAAAATTTTGGTAGGTTGATTGAAGGCAGTTCTGCAGAGAAATTATTGATGTATGACTGATCCTTCCTATGTTACGCATTATTTTTTAGTACAAAATTGTTTGGCTTCTCTTAACTTCTTGCACGGAGTTTACTTGTGTTAACAACATTCTCTATATAATCAACCTTTTTCCTTTTTTTTCCTTTTCGTTCTTGAGTTGTTCTGGAAGTGTGGTCCATGGACCAGCTGCATCAGCATCATCTGGGAACACGCAGATTCTCAGACTTCAGACTTACTAAATCAAAACCTCTTGGTTTGGGGTCCAGCAACCTATAGTTGACCCTCCAGGTGATTCTAATATACACTGAAGTTTGAGAATCACTGCTCTAACTGAACCCTGGCTCTCTCCTGCAGGCTGTCATTTAGTACTTGTTTTTCCACTAATGGTTTTCTTATCTTGGGAGTGCTACTTGCAGACCATTCTCTCCTTCCCTAAATATCCCAGCTTTAAGTTTTTCATGATCATCAGACTATACCACCCATAGTCATTTAGCATCCCTGGTTCACTCCTCCTCGTTCCCCAGAGATTTTAGTCTCTGTTTCACTGTCACTGTCTAATTGATGCTTCTCAGTCCCTTGACTTCTCTGCTAATGACCTTAATATCTAATCAACTTTAGCAACTCCTTTGTCATTGCCAACAACTATAACTCTTCCTTAATCTCAGTTTCAAGCATCCTAGTCTCTCACTATTTACTCCTGTCTTTTTCTAGCTTAATCTGGAAAGGCCCTGACTCCAGCAATCATTAGACCTCACTAGGACCTACGATCCTTTAACCCTAGTGCCTTTTCACAGTACCTCTCCCCTCACACCCTCACATCTCTCCTCATCCAGAGTCTGTAGTACATTATCATTTATAATCGCTCCCTTGCATACACTCTCAACTCCATTGTTCCTTTCTTTGTTGAACTCACTTGGCAAAACTCCAGTCTTTATTAATCTGCCTGCTTGGCATCCATGAAACTGGTTAGAGAAAGACATACACCTCTAGCAAGAATAACAAAAAGAAAAAGACACAAATCACTACAGATCCTATAATCATTGAAAAGATAAAAGGGGGGCTTCCTTGGTGGCGCAGTGGTTGAGAGTCCGCCTGCCAATGCAGGGGACACGGGTTCGTTCCCCGGTCCGGGAAGATCCCACATGCCATGGAGCGGCTGGGCCTGTGAGCCATGGCCGCTGAGCCTGTGTGTCCGGAACCTGTGCTCCGCAACGGGAGAGGCCACAACAGTGAGAGGCCCGCGTACCGCAAAAAAAAAAAAAGATAAAAGGGAAATACTACAAATAACTTTACATTCATAAATTTGAAGAAATGGACCAATTCCTCAAAAAACATAAACCATCAAAACTCAATCAATGTGAAATAATCTAAATAGCCCTGTACCATTAAAATTTTTTAATTCATAATTTAATGGCTTCTGAAAAAAATCTCCAAGCCCATATGATTTCACTGAAAAATTATACCAAACATTTAAAGAAGGATTAATACCAGTGTAAAACAATCTCTTGCAAGAAAAAAATCTATTCTAGAAAATGCCTCTTCCAGAAATTGGCCTATTCTGTAATTTTTGTCAACAGGACAAATTTTATCAACAGGAACAGGGAATACTTCCCAACTCATAAGGCCAGTAATACCCTGATACTACAATCAAAGACAGTACCAAAAAAAACAAAACAAAAAAGCTGCAGACCATTACCTCTAATGAACTTAGACACAACAATCTTCAACAAAATACTAGCAGACCAAATCCCATAATGTATGAAAAGAATTCTACTCCAAGTGTGATTTAGTTGAGTTATGCAAAAAAAAAACCCAAGTTATACAAATTGGAAATGAATAAAACTTTTTGGTGTTTTTTTATTTCTTTAGCTATAATTTCCCAAAATGTTAAATAATAGAAGCAATAGGAGTCATTTATATTTCCAATTTTAAAGTAAATGGCTGCAGGATTTCACCATAGGCTATTTTTGGGGGGTAACTATAATGTTTAAACAGTTTCTAAATTAATCTTGCTTTAAGGAACAGCTGCTGAATTTTTGCACATGATTTTCTACACAGAAAATCCAAGAAATCTAAAAAAAACTACAGCTAATCAGTGATTTAAGTAGGGTCACAGGATACAAAATCAACATACAAAAATCTGTTCTCTGCAGGCTAATGAGCATGTGAAAACAAAAACAGTAACGTTTATAATCACTCGAAAGAATATGGAATATTTAGGTATACACTTAACAAAACGTGTACAGGATCTGTATACTGAAAAGTACAAAATGCTTATGGAACAAATCAAAATAGAAAGACCTAAATAAATGAAGAAACATACTGTGTTCATTAATTGGAAGACAACATAGTAAAGATGTCAGTTCTCCTCAAAATCACATCCTATCAAAACCCCAGCAGTTTTTCATAGACCTAAACAAGCTTATTCTAAAATGTATGTGGAATGGGAAAAGCACTAGAATAATTAAATAATATTGACAAAAAAGAATAGCATGAGGAATCATTCTGTGTGACATTAAGGCTTACTAAAAAGCTATAGTGGGGACTTCCCTGGTGGTCCAGTGGGTGAGACTCCGAGCTCCCGATGCAGGGGGCCCAGGTTCGATCCCTGGTGGGGGAACTAGATTCCGTATGCATGCTGCAGCTAAGAGTCCGCATGCTGCAACTAAGAAACCCACATGCAGCAACAAAGATCCTGCGTGCCACAACTAAGTCCCTGTACAGCCAAAATAAAATAAATATTTTAAAAAACTACAGTAATCAAGAAATGTATTAGTGAAGCGGTAGACCCAGAGATCAGTGGACTAGAACAGAATAGGGAACCCAGAAGTAGAACCATAAAAATATGCTCAATTGATTTTTGACAAAAGTGCAATTCAGTGGAGGAAGGATGGAAGGATAGTCTTTGTGGGGTTTTTTTAGTTTATTTTTGACTGTGTTGGGTCTTCGTTGCTGTGCAAGGGCTTTCTCTAGTTGCGGCGAGCGGGGGCTACTGTTTGTTGTGGTGTGTGTGCTTCTCATTGTGGTGGCTTCTCTTGTGGAGCACAGGCTCTAGGCGCACGGGCTTCAGTAGTTGTGGCACATGGGCTCAGTAGTTGTGGCTCGTGGGCTCTAGAGCACAGGCTCAGTAGTTGTGGTGCACGGGCTTAGTTGCTCCGTGGCATGTGGGATCTTCCCGGACCAGAGATTGAACCCGTGTGCCCTGCATTGGCAGGCAGATTCTTAACCACTGCGCCAACCGGGAAGTCCTGGAAGGATAGGCTTTACAACAAATGGTACTGGGGCAACTGGATATCCATAGCCAAAAAAAAACCAAACAATCTCAACCTAGGTCTCACATCTTATGCAAAAATTAACTCAAAAACGCATCTTGGACTTAAATGTAAAACCATAAAATTTTAGGAAAAAAAACAAGAAAAATCTTTAGGCTCTGTGTGTTAAGCAAAAAGATTTTAGACTTGATACCAAAAGCATGATCCATAAATGAGAAATTGATAAATTGGATCTCTTCAAATTAAAACTTTTGTTTTATGAAAAGATAAACTACAGATTAGGAACAAGTATTTGCAAACCACATACCTGACAAAGAAATATCATATACAATAAAGAACTCTCAAAACAATTGTAAAAAAATTAAGAAATGGGCAAAAGACATGAACAAAATTTCCTCAAAGAGAATATACCTATGGCATATACACATGAAAGCATGTTCACCATCATTAGCCATCAGTGACATGTAAATTTGAACTGCAATGAGATATCACTGTACATCTATCAGAAAGGTCAAAATAAAAAAATAATGACAACATAAAACGCTGGCAAGGATGGAGAAAAACTGGGTCACTCATATATTGCTGGTGGGAATATAACGGTAGAGCCACTTTAGAAACCAGTTTGCAGTTTCTTACAAACAAAACATGCAAAGCCATGTGACACAGCAATTGTACTCTTGGGCATTTATCTAAGATAAATGATAACTTATGATCACACAAAAATGTGTACACAAATGTTCCTAGCAGCGTTTTTCATAATAGTCAAAAACTGGAAAACATCCAGATGTCATATAATAGGTAAATGGTTAAACAATTTGTAATATATACATACTGTGGAATACCACTCAGCAGTAAAGAGGAATGAACTATTGATATATACAATAACTTGAATTTATAGGAAATTATTATGCTGAGTAGGAAAAAATCCCCAAAGATCATATACTATATGATTTCACTTATATAACATTTTTGAAATGACAAAATTTTGGAAACAGAGGACAGATTAGCAGTCACCAAAGGTTAGGAATGAGGTGTAAGTATGGTTATTACAGGGCAACATGAGGGATACTTGTGGAAATGGAACTGTTCCGTATTCTTGATTTTGGTGGCGGGTACACAAAGCCACATATATGATACAATTAGAAAGCGTAAAGTACACTGGATGAAGTATACACAGGTTCTATTATTTCTCTTATAACTTTGTGATTGTGTCACTTGAAATGTCAATTTAAAAAAGGTAATACTCAGGGCTTCCCTGGTGGCGCAGTGGTTGAGAGTCCGCCTGCCGATGCAGGGGACACGGGTTCGTGCCCCGGTCCGGGAGGATCCCAGATGCCACGGAGCGGCTAGACCCGTGAGCCATGGTCGCTGAGCCTGCACGTCTGGAGCCTGTGCTCCACAACGGGAGAGGCCACAACAGTGAGAGGCCCGCATACCGAAAAAAAAAAAAAAAAGGTAATACTCAAAACTAAAAACTAAGTACTAAACTTATAGTGGTAATCATTTCACAATATATACAGATATCAAATCATTATGTTGTACACTTAAAACTAATACAATGTTATAAGTCAATTATATCTCAATTTTTAAAAATTAGGGAATCGGACTTCCACTTAGGATCTAGAAAACTGGAAAAAGCATTTCTCCCATCATTACAATGAATTAAAAAGCCAGAAAATCTTTAAATTCACAAATTAATCTGAGGGCTGACATTGCAGGGTAACCCAAAATCTAAAGAAACACAAATGCATCAAAGGAGAGACATGGCATAAGCACTGGCTTACCTGAGGTGGGTAGCACCAAATGCTATATAATCTGGCAACAACAACAATAAAAAATTATCTAAAAGTTCTAACAAATTGCTAAAGGCTGGTGTGGGCTAGCTTGAGAATAGAACCATTGGGAGCACAAGAGAAATCTGCCATCACTTTCAGGCTCTTCTCCACAGACCTCATCAGTACTTAAAAGAAAGATTTGGGGGTGAGGGTGGGGCAGGATGAGCGTTCTGAGAAAGCCATCCTCTTGATGCAGGCCTAGAAGAGAAGAGCAGCAGATACAGGAAAAGCACAAAGGCCCCCCAGATCCTTCTCCCCCATCTTCCCTAAAAAATATAAGGCTTAAGCTTCCGGAGGAAGAACAGCAAACTCTATCAACTTTAGGGCATAAATGAAGACCCACTGCAACTGGGGGAAGGAAATAGAAATAAAACTTCTAATCCTGGGAGAGGGGCAGGAAATACATTGTGGGTCCAGACCATTAGAGATACCGTGTCACTGGGGGCAGGGAAGGATCATTGAGAAGGTCCCACTCTGATATCCAAGGACATACTGCGTGCTGATGAGGCTGAATTAGGACAGCAGAGAATGCCCTGCCCTTCTTACCACCAGGGTAAAATGCAGTCAATGACAAGTAAAAGCAGTCTACTGCAATCAGAGGTGCAAGAGCATGGAAAGAGACTGTAACTAACACTAAGCATAAAGAAGGACTTAAAGATGAGCATGTAGCAACTATTGAGAAAAATTCACTGGCAAACCAGGATCCACCCTCATGATTCACACCAGATCCACACCAGAGAAATTTGAGAATCTGTGGTGTACAGAGGATAACCGTAGCAACAATAAAATCCAAATCCAGCTCAACTTCTGACTAGATTGACTCAACCTCCAGACTAAAGGCCTAGCAAAAGAAAAAATGTGTCAATTTCCAGGCATAAAAAGTATATACTTTTGGGCTTCCCTGGTGGTGCAGTGGTTGAGAATCTGCCTGCCAATGCAGGGGACATGGGTTCGAGCCCTGGTCTGGGAGGATCCCACATGCCGCGGAGCAACTAGGCCCGTGAGCCACAACTACTGAGCCTGCGCGTCTGGAGCCTGTGCTCCGCAACAAGAGAGGCCGTGATAGTCAGAGGCCCGTGCACCGCGATGAAGAGCGGCCCCCGCTTGCCACAACTAGAGAAAGCCCTCGCACAGAAACGAAGACCCAACACAGCAAAAATAAATAAATAAATTACTAAACTCCTATCCCCAACATCTTCAAAATAAATAAATAAATAAAATAGATAACCAACAAAGACCTACAGTATAGCACAGGGAACTCTGCTCAGTATTCTGAAAAAAAAAAAAAAAAGAGTATATACTTTTGTCTCTATTGTCTTACACAAAATGTCTTTCAAGAAAAAACTATGAGGCATACAAAGGAGCAAGGAAAAAAAAATCACACTGTCAAGAGACAAAGCAATCAACAAAAATGGACTTAAAGATGACACACAGTTGCAACTATCAGAGAATTTTTAATTACTATGATTAATGTATTAAAAGCTGGAAAGGAAAAATGGACAATGTGTGATCAGATGGATAATTTCAACAGAGAGATAGTAACTGTAGGAAAAAATAAAATGCAAGTGGTAGAAAATGAAAAACATGGTAACAAATCAAGAATGACTTTGATGGCCTCGTCAATAGAATCAACACAGCCAAGGAAAGAATCAGTGAAACTAAGTATAGATCAAAAGAAATTATGCACACAAAAAAGCAAAGAACACAAAAAGTGGGGTGTGGTGGGACCAACAGAACAGAATATCCAAAAGCTGTAAGGCAGCATTATAATCTAACATATGTCTAATTGGAATCTCAGAAAGAGAAGAGAGAGAGAATGGGACTGGAGAAATATTTGAAGGGACACCAGCTAAGAATTCTCCAAAATTAATTTGTATTGGAGAAAAAAAACCTCCAGTTTTTCCTTCTCCTGAGTAGGGAAAAACCCTCAGTTCTTCCTCCTGTGTGTTTCCTTTATTATTCGCACAGAACGCTTCACTTCTGGTCACCAAATGTGTGGGGGATTTCCCCCAACCAAACAATTCTCTGTGACATCATCTAGGTGTCCTACAATTTAACTCAATTCTGAAAGTATCTACCTGGAGATAGTATCAGATCCCACAGGTTAAGGGCTCAGTCCCACAAGACTGATGCACCTTTCAGACACCAATCACAAGTAGTAGATCCCCAGATTATCCACAACTTCTGTCTGACTTAGACAAATCAGAGGTTCCCATGACATTTTCCCCCTTAGATTCAATTATTTGCTAGAGCAGCTTACAGAACTGAAGGACACACTTATGTTTATCGGTGTATTAAAGGATGTAGTAAAGAATACAGATGAAGAGCCAGATGAAGAGATAACATAGGGCATGAGGTCTGGCAAGGTCCCAAGCACAGGAGCTTCTGTCCGTGTGGAGTTGGGAGTGTGTCACCCTCCTGTATGTGGATATGTTCACCAACCTGGAAGCTCCCCTAACCCCATACTATTGGGATGTTTTAAAGGTTTCATCACAGAGGCATGATCAATTATTAGCTCCATTTCCAGCCCCTCTCCCCTCTGGAGGAGGGAGGTGGAGCTGAAGATTCCAAGCTTCTAAACATGTCTTGGTCTTTCTGGTGACCAGCCCCCATCTGGAGCCATTCAGGAGCTCACCCAGAGTGAACTCATTAGAACAAAAGATCCTCCTGGGGCTCTTATCACCAGGAATTTACAAGGGTTTTAAGAGCCCTGTATCAGATATGGGTCAGAGACCAAATATTAGAATAACAGATGCTCCTAGTTCTCTTATCACTTAGAAAATTACAAGGGTTTCAGGATCTATCTGTCAGGAAGCGGGGCAGAGACCAATATATATTTTCTATTATCTAACATAGTGACAGATCCAAAACCACAAATTCAAGAAGCTTAGAAAATGGTAAGCAAGATAAATACAAAAAAAAAAAAAAATCCCACACACTTAGATATATCACATTTACACTGCTGAAACCAAAGTCAAACATGACACAATAAATACAGAGGAACAAAGAAAAGAATATGGCAAACTTCTCATCAGAAACTGTAAAAGTCATAAGACAGTGGAATGGCATCTTTAAAGTTCTAAAATGAAAATCTTGTCAACCTAGAATTCTATATCCACTGGAAACATTTTCAAAATTGAAAGAGAAATAAATACTTCTTCAAACAAACACAAAACAAAGTATTTATTGCCAGCAGACCTGTATTACAAGAAATGTTAAAGGAAGTTCTTCTGGTAGAAGGGATGTGATTCCAGTGAGAAAATTGTATCTATACAATGAATAAAGAACACTAGATATGGCATAAATGGAGGTAATTATAAAACTCATTTTTTATTATTTATAAATGCTCCAAAAGACAACTGGCTAAAGGGGAATTCCCTGGCAGTCCAGTGATTAGGACTATGCACTCTCAATGCCAAGGGCCTGGGTTCAATACCTGGTCGGGTAGCTAAGATCCCACAAGCACGCGGTGCAGCCAAAGGAAAAAAAAATAAAAAAAAGATAACTGGCTAAAGCAAAAACAGTAGCATTGATAGATCTAAAAAGATAAATAGGCAAATCCACCATTACAGACAGATTTCACCATTCTTCTTTCAGCACTTGATAGAATGAGTCGGCAGAAAGTAAAGATCGAATAGTCCTGAACAACATTGCTAAGCATCTTTACCTAATTGACATTAATGCCACACTCTAGCTAACAACAGCAGAATACACTTTTCAAATGCAGCTGGAACGTTCACCAAATAGACCATATTTAGGGACATAAAGCAAACCTTGACAAATTTAAAAGAATAGGTAGTTTATAAGATTCCATACCAGATTTAAAGTAGAAATTAATAATAAAAATATATCTGCAAAATATTTGGAAATTAAGCATTTCTAAATAACCCATGATAAAAGAGGAAATTACAATAAAAATTAGAAAATATTTTGAATTGTATGAAAATGAAAATGCAACACATTGAAATTTGTGGGATGCCATGAAGTGGTAATATTTAGAGGAAAATTTTTAGCACTCAGTGTTTATATTAAAACAGAAGGAAGATCTCAAATCAGTCATTTAAGCTTCTACCTTAAGAAACTAGAAAAAGCAAATTAAATCTAAATCAAGCAGAAGACAGGACATAATGAAGAACAGATATCATTTAAACTTAAATGAAATTAAGTTTCATTAAAACAAAATTAAAAATAGAGAAAAAAATCAATAAAACCAAAAGCTGTTTCTTTTTTTAAAAAGATAATAAAATTGATAAGCCCTCTAGACAGACCTACCAAGAAAAAAGAGAAGACACAAATTACAAATGTCAAGTGTGAAAGGGAGAATATTACAGATCCACAGACATTCAAGAGATAATAAGGGCATGTTATGAAAAATTCTATGGCCATAGATTCAACAACTTATATGAAATGGATAAAATTCTTAAAAAATACAAACTGCCAAAGAGGAAACAGATCACCTGAATAATCCTACAAATATTAAGTAAATTGAATTGTATTTTAGAACCATTAAAAAAAAAAAAACAAAAAAAAACCCCAGGCATACATGGCTTTTTTGGAGAATTCTACCTAACATTTAAGAAACAAATTATACCAATTCTATATAAATTCTTCCATAATATATAAGAAGAAAAAATATAAATGCAAAAATCATTAACCAAATATTAGCAAATAGATTTCAGCAATATATTAAAAATACACTACTTCATGATCAATTGGGGTTTATTCTGGGAATGAAAGGCTGGTTCAACATTCAAAAATTTTATATGTAATTAACCATATCAGTAGGTTAAAAAGGAAAAACTGTGATTATCTCAAGAGAAGCAGAAAGCCCTTTTAGAAAATTCAACCCCCATTTGTGAAAAAAAAAAAAAAACAACTCTCAGAAGCTAGAAATAAAAAGGAACTTCCTCGGGCTTCCCTGGTGGCGCAGTGGTTGAGAGTCCGCCTCCTGATGCAGGGGACACGGGTTCGTGCCCTGGTCTGGAAGGATCCCACATGCCGCGGAGCGGCTGGTCCCGTGAGCTATGGCCGCTGAGCCTGCGCGTCCGGAGCCTGTGCTCCGCGACGGGAGAGGCCACAGCAGTGCGAGGCTCGCGTACCGCAAAAAAAAAAAAAAAAAAAAAAAAAGGAACTTCCTCAATATGATAAATGACATCTAAAAAAATCTTAAGGGAATTCCCTGGTGGTCCAGTGGTTAGGACTCCCTACTTTCACTGCCAAGGACGCAGGCTCAATCCCTGGTCAGGGAACTAAGATCCTGCAAGCTGCGTGGCTCAGAAGAAAAGAATCTTCAGCGAATATTATGCTTAATAGTAAAAGACTAAATGATTTCCCCCTATGATTGGGAACAAGGTAAAGATGCCCATTCTAACTCCTACTCAGTGTTGTACTGGAGGTCCTAGTCAGTGCAATAAGGGAAGAAAAAGAAATAAAGGGCAAACATTGGAAAGGAAGAAATAAAACTGCCTCTATTCACAGATAACACGATGGTCTACACAGAATATCCCAAAGAATTTTTCAAAAAGCTACCAGCACTAAAAAGTGAGTTTAGCAAGGTCTCAGGATTTGAGACATAAAACAAAAAAAATCATGTAAGCACTAGAATCAGCAAGCAACTGGAAACTGAAAAATAGCATTTACAATAATATTTTTTAAAGAAATACTTAGGTATAAATCTTACAAAATGCATGCAACATCCATATGTTTAAAACTATGAAAAACATAAATCAAAGAAGATCTAAATAAATGGATAGATATGTTCATGGATTGAACAACTCAATATTGTTAAAATATCAGTTCTCTCAAAATTGATTAATAGATTCAATTCATTCCAATCAACAATTTTTGCGAAAATTGACAAGCTAATACTAAAATCTGTATGGAAAATTAACTAGAATACCCAAAACAATTTTGATAAAGAACAAATCTGAAGGACTCATACCACCTGAGTTCTAGACTGACTATACTTTCAACAGTCATGACAAGTGTGTATTAGAACTTCCCTGCTGGTACAGTGGTTAAGACTCCTCACTCAGACTTCCCTGTGGCGCGGCTCAGTGGTTAAGAATCCTCCTGCCAATGCAGGGGACACGGGTTCGATCGCTGGTTCAGGAAGATCCCACATGCCGCTGAGCAGCTAAGCCTGTGCACCGCAACTACTGAAGCTGGCGCACCTGGAGCCTGTGCTCCCCAACAAGAGAAGCCACCGCGATGAGAAGCACGTGCACCACTACAAAGAGTAGCCCCTGCTCTCAGCAACTAGAGAAAGCCCCTGCACAGCAAGGAAGACCCAACGCAGCCAAAAACAAAAACAAAAACCTTTAAAAAAAAAAAGACTCCACACTCCCAATGCAGGGGGCACATGTTGGGGAACTAAGATCCGCATGCTGCACAGTACAGCCGAAAAAGAAAAAAAAAGTGTGTATTGGAGAAAATATAGATGTATAGATCAATGAAACAGACTAGAGGGTCCAAAAATAGTCCCACATGTCAAGCGACTTTCAATGAAGGTGCAAAGGCAGTTCAATAAAGGAAGAATATTCTTTTCAACAAATGATACCGAAATAATTGGATATCCACATGGAAAACATAAATGTCAACCCATACTTTGCATCTTATGCAAAAATTAACTTGAAGACCTAAATATAAAACATGAAATGATAAAACTTCTAGAAGAAAACATACGGGGAAACAAACCCTTGTTGACCTGAAGTTTAGGTAAAGATTTCTTACATGCAAGACCAAAAGTACCACATATAAAAGAAAAGTGATAAATTGGATAACATCAAAATTAAGGAATTCTGCTCTTCAGAAGTCCCTAAAACTGAAAAGAAAAGACAGACTGGGAAAATATTTGCAAACCACATGATGTGTGATAAAGGATTCATACCCAAAATATATAAAGAACTTTCAAACTCAATAGTAAGAAAATAAGCAACCCAATTTTTTAAAAAATCTATAAAAGATTTGGACAGCTGCTTTGTCAAAGACGAATATATTCAAGTATCACACAAGTACATAAAGATGCCCAACACTATTATCATTAGAGAAATGCAAATTCAAATTTCAATGAGATACCACACTACACAACTCTTAGAACGGCTAAAATCGGGATTTTTTTTTTTTGACAATGCTAAGTGCTTTCAAGAATATGACCTAATCATAACTCTCACACATTGCTAGTGTGAATTAAAATTGCAGCCACTTTGGAAACCAGTTTGACAGTTTCCTACAAAGGTAAATGCACACTTAACGACCTGACCCAGCAAGCCCACTTCTAAGTGTTGACCCAAGTGAAATGAAAACTTAAGTTCGAACCAAAAATTTTACATGAGTCACTTTATTCATAACCACCAAAAACTGGGGAAAAACTGAAATGTCCCTCAACTGGGGACTGTTCCATATACAATTATGGTACATCCATCCAACAAAACACTTATGAGCAATAAAAAAGAAACAATATATGTAACAGTGTAGTTGAACCTCAGATGCATTATGCTAAGCGACAGAAGCCAGAAACAAGAGGTTGCATACTACGTGATTCTATTTATACAGTATTCTTGTAAAGGAAAAACTCAGAGGAACAGAAAAAAGACCAGGGATTTCCAGAGGCTTGACTTTAGAACCAAACACCTGGCTGGGCAGATAACGACTCTGAATCTAGTTGGAGAATATCAACATCTTCAGATGATTGTTTGGAATGAATAAAGAAATAATGTCTGTCAGGTAGTATGAAAATCGTTTACTGCTCCTCCTCCACGCGCCCCATAATTCCATGATCCAGAAAAAGGCCTAATTGAGGACAATGGGAGGATTTGAACACTGGTCAAAATGAGTGGCTCTTCCGGCCACAGTACCTAGGATGATTTGGGAAAGTCTCACCTTCATTTTCCCCACATTTTACCAATTCTGAAATGGGATTTTACTCTGCGGAGGAAGGTCGTGTCTCCACCCTTGCCTACCTAGTCCGGGGCGGACGTCGCAGCGTAGTGGGTCTGCGACGCGGCGCTCCGGGGCTGGGCGCAGTGGCCGCAAGAGCTCACCGTGAGTGCGGGAGCCCGGGGCTGTGACACCGGACCCGCGCCAGGCACGGACGCCCGGGGGCCCGCGGGGAGGCGCGCGCGGAGCCGGCTACCGCGGACCGGCTGGAGGGGCTGACGCGCCGCCGCGCTTGCAGTCTCGCTCCGTAGCCGGAGTGCGCGCCGCTGCTCTCCGCGCCTCGGAAGTGCAGCGGACCCCGCCGTTGCCGCCGCCCGATGGCGAGGCTGCGGGATTGCCTCCCCCGCCTGATGGTCACGATCCGGTCCCTGCTCTTCTGGTCCCTGGTCTACTGCTACTGCGGTCTCTGCGCTTCCGTCTACCTGCTCAAACTTTTGTGGAGCATCGGCAAGGGACCCACGCAGACCTTCCGGAGGGTCGCCCGGGAACACCCTCCAGCGTGCTTGAACGACCCCTCTTTGGGTACCCACTGCTACGTGCGGATCAAGGTGAAGGCCGGCGCGGGCCCGGCGCTGTCGCGAGGGAACGTGACGACTGTGAGAGCAGAGGGCGCCGGGCTGATCCTTGCATGACTCCAGGCCCAGCGTCCCCTAGTGTTCTCGGGGCTCGCAGGGCGTGCGGCGGGGACGGGGAAGGTGCCAAGGGGATGCAAGAGGGGCAAGGTGTCGCGGGAGAAGGTCGGGATTGTGTGTCTTTACGGTCCCTGTTTGTTGCGTGCGTGCGTGTGTGTGTGTGTGTGTGTGTGTGTAAGACAGAAGGTTATGTGGAATTTCTCTAATAATCTGGGTCCTATTATATTACTGTCCCCTCCTCCTCCACCACAACAACCCAGAATAATTCTGCTCCCTCTCCTCCTGTAAGGGGAAGCTGTGGTCTGTCACCTCTTTGCCCTTTAGAGCTCAGATAAGCTGTAGGGAATTGTTACTGGTGGCGCCCTACTGTCTCAGGAGGCTGTCCTCGTCCAAATTTTAGAGATTGAAAGAGTAAATAGAATAAGTCATTGGAAATCAGGAGTTTATTCAGATCAGCAGAATGGAGCATTCACAGATGACCTAAGCAACATGAAACAATAAATAAATTGTGTATGTTTGTGGGGAAGGAAGCCGATTTACAGTGCCAGAGACCAAAGGAATGGCACAAAAAGTAAATGTCAACTATGCATGCAGACTCTAATTGTCCGTGCTTGTCCCAAGCTTTCTTACAGCCCTCGGATATTCTATTTCCTGAGGCTCCAGGTGGTGAAGGGAGATGGCTTCTTGAAATGCACCCTGCAGTCTGACTCGCAGGCCTTTCAAAAATAGCCTACGTGAAAGGATATTTTTGTCACCAGGTCTGGGATTCCTATTAGGAACTAGATTGCCCAGCAGCTGAAGTTCAGAAAACCAAGGGGCATGTCTTTCTTACACTTATTCAGCCTGGAGTTGATATGAGAATTTAAATGAGTTAATATGTGTAAAAACAAATGAACGAAACCAAAAAACTTAGAACAGTGCCTTGCACATAGTGAGTGAAATGAAGTATTTATTCACTAAATCCAATCAAGTGCCCACAGCCTTTCAGCT
Organism: Orcinus orca; assembly: GCF_937001465.1. NCBI lineage: Eukaryota > Metazoa > Chordata > Mammalia > Artiodactyla > Delphinidae > Orcinus > Orcinus orca. Next base: position 131,878,561 of record NC_064559.1, on the reverse strand, counting down.
TCCAAGACTCACCACCAATAAAAGAAGTTATTGAACTTCTGGGAAGGCATTCAGCAGTGGAGGGCAGGGCTTCCCTGGTAGCGCAGTGGTTAAGAATCTGCCTGCCAATGCAGGGGACACGGGTTCAATCCCTGGTCCAGAAAGGTCCCACATGCCACAGAGCAACTAAGCCCGTGTGCCACAACTACTGAGCCTGCGCTCTAGAACCCCTGAGCCACAACTACTGAAGCCCCTGCACCTAGAGCCCGTGCTCCGCAACAAGAGAAGCCACCACAATGGGAAGCCCGCACACCGCAACCAGAGAAAGCCCACACACTGCACAGAAGAGTAGCCCCTGCTCACCGAAACCAGAGAAAGCCCGTGTGCAGCAATAAAGACCCAACACAGCCAAAAATAAATAAATGTTTTAAAAAAGGAAAAGCAGTTGCAGGCAAAGTCAGAGTTGTTATCTTCATCCTACCTGAAGGGGAAAAGCAGTGTAAGAATCATCTGGAATTCCTCATAATGCACTTTTTCTGACTCTGGCCACCTAAAGAGTTTCCCCAGAGACATAGAACCAAGGAGTGGAAAGAGCATTGTCCTGGGTGGCAGGACAAGATGGAGGTTCTAGTCATAGCCCTGCCCCCAACTACCTTTACGACCTGTGCTAACATCTTTGGACCTCAGTTTCTAACTCTGCAAAAATGATAGGGTTGAACTATATGACCTTTAAGATTTTTTTCACATCTGGAAACCCAATTGCTTGGGTTATCTGATAAAAAACCCAGTCTCTGGGTTTTGGGTCTTGGTTTCTTTCCTCACTTCCTTCTGAGTTTTTGTTTTTCTTTCTTGCTTGCTTTTTCCTCCACTTTCCTCTTTTCTGTTTGCTTTGTATTTGCTGTATTCCTGTCTCATTCCCATGATTTTTGTTTTCCTTGGGCAGTTTTGTCTCCCATATGCAGAGTGAAGGCTTGAGCACTCAGATCATTCGGCTGTTAGAAATACACTGATATGGGGGCTTCCCTGGTGGCGCAGTGGTTGAGAATCCGCCTGCCATTGCAGGGCACACGGGTTCCATCCCTGGTCCAGGAAGATCCCACAACCACGGAGCAGCTAAGCCCGTGCACCACAACTACTGAGCCTGCATGCCGCAACTACTGAAGCCTGTGCGCCTAGAGCCCATGCTCCGAAACAAGAGAAGCCACCACAATGAGAAGCCAGCGCACAGCAACGAAGACCCAACACAGCCAAAAATAAATAAATAAATTTAAAAAAAAAAAAAGAAATACACTGATGTGACATGAGGAGCAGGCAGCCAGGGGAACTGTACGTGCAACCTCAACAGAAAATACTAACGTGGGAAGGAGAGAACTAAAAATAAGGAAAGGTGGTGTGAATTATGTAACTGATGGCACAGCTCTTGATGGGCAAGCTGAGAAAAGTACATGAGTAGGAGGTAAATATGGCAGGAATATAAATGCAGATCAGAATTATTTACATGTGCTGCAGAATTTGAGTGCGATGAAATGTGACACATCAGTAAGAAAATTGTGACTGTTTCAGAAGCTCATAATATATAAATTGAACTTGTAAATAGAAGGAGAAGGGAATGTTGACAAAAGTGAATCATTCAATTCACCCTGTTAGTAAATCATGGTTATTTTTTCTTTTTGAAAATTAATATACTTATTTTATTTCTTTATATTAAAAATAATGCAAGTGAATTTTTTTTAACGGCATGGAAATACTAAATGTACTACTTTTTACAGTCAACACAAAACATCGCTGAAATTTCATGCCCTCTATTTCGTGCTGCAGGATTCGGGGTTAAGATTTCATTATGTTGCCGCTGGAGAAAGAGGCAAACCACTTATGCTGCTGCTTCATGGATTTCCAGAATTCTGGTAAACTTACCAACTAACTTTTTCTTTTGCACTAAAGACTCGGCTTATCATAGAGTCATTTTCTTATAATGACTTTTAATAGACCCCATGCTATGATCAAGTACTGGTCTAGAGTTATTATTCCTAAATGTTCCTCAATCACAGGAATGGTGTTCCTCCTGTTTTAAAGAAACGTGCATATTATCATCCTAATTTTTTTTTTGATAATTAAAAGAAGTATCATTTAGTGTTTCAAATTTCTGAATAGTCAATTACAAAACAGTTTTTATAGTACCTACTGCGGACAAAATACAACATTGGATAGAAAAGGAGATTTGCAAGAAACCAAAGAATTAGAGTGCCTGTTACCTGGCAGCTTTTGGTGAGACTTGGGGTGTGGGAAAGGCAGAGGGAGAAGAGGGCTCATGGAATCTGAAAAGGAACTCTTTCCTATGCACATAGTAACAGGCTCAGATGAATGCAGGACAAATTAAGGATTGGAATATTTCACATTGAGAAGAAAACCTATAGCCAAAAATATGCAGTTGCTAGTTACCTAGAAGAAAATGTTCTGTTCTCCTTTGAACCCCACAGAGCCAAGTAAGTACAGATGAAACATCACATGATTAAACTTTAAAAAAATGAATATCTTTTTAAAAGATGGTACATATCAAGGTGGTAAAAAGAAAATCATATTTTTGATAGCTCAAGGCTATGATCTTGAGATGGGTAAATGGACCAAAAAAAAAATCATATTCTCTGAACTGACTCAAATGTAGAATATATGGTATGTTTTTAAAGTTCTGGAACAATGCCCTGTCCCTAAATGTCTCCCTTACTTTCTCTCTTAACACCTAGAATTCCACCATTACATATTCCTCACTTCCTTTAGAGTTTTAAAGATTTTGGGTCATCCAAAGTCCTAATTTAAAATACATCTAGCTGTGAAAGAGATATTACCTTAATACACTTTAGTTAATACTTTTCAAATGAAAGGGGCTTTATTAATAAATGCATTGAGATTGCTAGCACACTAGGAAGTATTAGGCATCGAAGAAAAGAATGGAGAATGGTAAAAACCCATCTAGCTAATCATTTTCCCAGAGCAAAAAGTCTATGACCTGACTGGCTCACAAGTAAAATGTTAGTCTGCAGCGTTAGTCAAATCTGCATAAAGTAACATGGGCAGTGAATTCTGGCTCAGCCATTTAATTGCTGCAGGACCCTGCACAATCTACAAGAATCTTGCAGAGTTGTGGGGATAAAGGGAGTCAAAATATGTGAAAGGCCGTTCCCATGGCCCCAGTGAATACTCAATAAATGTTCATTTTCTTCCTTCATTCCCATTCACTCAGTGTGGAGATCCATGTGCCACCACTAGCATCCTCAATGCATTTATTAATAAAGTCCCTTTCACTCATAAAGTATTACTAAAGTGTATTAAGGTAAAACCTCTTTCAGAACTAGAGCCTTTTTAAATCAGGGCTTTGGATGACACAGAATCTTTAAAACTCTGAAGTAGGTGAGAAATATGTAATGGTGGAACTGCAGGTTAAAAGTGAAAGTAAGGGAGAAATTTGGGGACAGAGCATTGTCCCAGACCTTTAAAAAATAATTTCCTGATTCTGCTGATGATAGTTAATACTTCCTGAGCATTTACTATGTGCCTGGCACTCTTCTGAGTGTCACAGCTACCCTTCTGCAATTGGCAGTGCCAGAAAGTAAGGTATACTTTCTTAAACTTCAGAGCTGACCTCTGCTCTAATATATCCTTGGTATATAGGAATGATAATGATCTGATAACATACATGGATTTTTACCTTTCAAATTTCACAGCTTATAGAAAAATTCAAAAGTTAACCAACAATGTAAGTATACCTTACTTTAACATTTTAAATCATCATTCTATATAAAATTCATGATCTTTTAAGTGGGGAGACTTAACTTTTTAGAAAGAAAAGATTTAAAGGCTCTTCTCTTTCTGTACCTCATACCAACCCCGATACTTGTCCGTGCTCTTTTTCCTCCTGGAACGTCACTTCTTTATATGTGGAAGATACAGATGAACCTGCAACCACTTCAGCCACTTGGTAATTGTTCTGAGGAGCCCCAGAAAATAGCAGTGATACCCATTTAATATAGGACAGTAGATGCTCTGTGTCATATTTTAAGAAATGATACTTTTGCACATTTTTCACAGCATTGTCCCTTTATTTACTCTTCATGAGACCCCTTTTGCAAAACAGAAACGTCTGGTGATTCTTGTCCATGTCCTAGAATCTTCAGTGGATAGGACAGCCTAGGAGGGGGCCCAACACCAGTCACTGGACATCAGACCCATTTTCTCCAGCAAAATCAAGTCTTGGCTTTGTCCAAAAGGGTTATTGAGAGGAATGGTTTAGTTTTGAAAAAACTCCTAGAGATATTTTTACTTTAAAGAGCATATATTAGGAAATATATGCAGATCATGGGAATGAGTCCCCTTCTGTTCACCAAATGTACTATCTGTTACTCCAGCAAGAGGCTTGCTATAATTTAAAACAACAAACAGCAAACCCTGAAAACTGAGTTACTCAAATAGACCATATTGAATTCACTGAACTTTGCTAGCCATTAATCTGAAAGCTACCTGGTTGTTCAGGGAGATTCCTAGAGCAACCACATGGAGATTGCTGTTAATCAAAAACTTCTATTTGAGTGTGTCCTACCCTAAACCAAGACCTCTGTGTTGACACTTACTCTGTCTTTCCTTCCAAATTACCACTGTTCCCCATCATACAATCTAGTCAATTCCATTCATGTGCTCCATTCAGGAAAAAGTCAATTTGAATCAGAATTTAGGATAAAGCTGTTTTGATTAAGCCACTTCAAGTCTCTCTCTCTTGAACTTCCCCTTTTCTTTTTCCAAAAACCCCTTCTCTTGCACTTCTCCCCTTTTTAAGAGCCAAAAAACTTTATCTGGCACTTCAAACCGATTTCAATTTACATTATAAATATAAATATTATTCCTCTATCATCAAGTTTTGCCTAAATACACATGAATTTATAAGCATCTTTGTAGATCAGGTAGGCCAGATTATTTGGTACAGTGAAAACAAAATAATCATAAATTGGCAATGTGTGTAAAAGTGCTTTTTAAACAGAAAAGTACTATACAAATGTAATGTATTATTTGCATTTATCATCATTAACTAAGAATAATTGTTGAGAATTGGTAACATTTAATGTATACTATTAGATGTTACACAGAAATAATAAAATTCTCTGTCTTCTTTCTTAAAATATAAAGGAAACATCAAACAATATACACATCTATGAGAACTTTAGCTAAACTAGCCCAAAATAAGGCTGTTTGTCAAAGATGGTTTTTCTCCCCCTCTATCTCCACCTCAATTTGCATTGCTTTTAAAAATATCTTGAGCTGATGCAGGCAATTTCTGGCAATACACCAGCTGTATGGGACGCATTCATCATTACTCAAGTGAGGGCTCGTCATCCATACAGCTGAGCAGAATCTGATGACTGCAACTTTTTCTCTCTTGTGAAGGGGAAGAGGGTATTCTACATTTCAAAGAGGCTAGCCTGGTAAACCAGGGGTCCTCCTTACGTTAAGAATAATAACTAAGAAAGAGGTTGTTTTTTTTTAAGTGTCCTCTGCTATTACCTAAAGCTACCAGAGGGGGAAAAAACAATGTGGATGAAAATAGCTAGATTTGTTTATTTATAATATTGTCAGGAGTTACTGATTTTGCAGTATGTTTCATTCCTCTATCAAGGGGGTTGTTTTGTTTTATTCATGTGAATGACATACCCATCAGTCTATCGCTGGGGTGATTTCTTCTTCAGTTTACAGTTAATGTGTAAATCAAATATGATTTATTTATGAACTCTAGGAAGATTGCATTTAAAATTTATTTTGTACTTTATTAAGATAGCAGTTGCAATCCTTAAACGTTCTTAGAAATGTTTAAGATATTGTTTGGCTCCACTCATTGACAATAGCAATAGCTGAATTTATTTGGAAGGCAATTTAAATTATTAATAAGGTAATGATGTGCAGGTATTATGTTGCATAATCTCTAATACATTAAATGTAAAATGTTACAGGATTGCACACATTTTTTTGAGTCAAATTTCTACCTTGAAATCTCTAATTAAGTGAATTCTAAGTGAAGACACAAGTATTTAAGATATAAAAACAATGCACATTTTAATAGAAATTGAGTATAAATTCCCCAACAGGAATCTGGGAACTTTAGTTCAAGGTCGTCTCAAGGTTTGAACTGAGGCAGAGTTTTATGGAACAACTGGTATTTCTAGCACTATCATAATTCAGTGCTTTCATTTGTTCATTGTTTTACTCAGTCAACAAATCTCTATTGAGCACCTACATGTCTACCAGATAATTCAGGGAGCTCACCATCAAATGGAAGTGCCAGGCACCAACAGACTAGTGTCTAGTACACTTGTCTGTACACTCTTCCCAGTGCACTGAAGAGTGTACAGACAAGTGGGAGAGTATGGAAGGGGCCAACCAACCCACCTGTGAAGGAGGGAGACTGGGAAGTCTCCTGGAAGAAGAGGTGCCCAGCATGAGGAGTTCAATGAGGGGTGAAGGACAGGGATTGTGGGGAGTAAGGGAATGATGTGGAGGGATGATGTTTCAGACAAGGAGATTATATAAACAAAGTCATAAAGACAAAACCCATGTTTATTCACTGCAAGTAGATAAGTGCCGCAGAGGCAGCATAGCATGGGCTCTCAGGCCAGACCACCTGGGTTTGAATCCTGGCTCTGCTGTTTGCTAAATCTGTGACCTTCAGCACATCCAGGAACCAGTCTGTGCCTCTGTTTCTTCATCTGTAAAATGGGGATAATAAGAGTACCTACTTCATAGTACTGCCTTGAAGATCGACATCCCTATGTGTGAAGCACTTAGAATTGTGCCTGGCATGTAGTAAAACTGATATAGATGTTAGTTCTTTTTATTATATAGCAAATGACAGAGTATAAAGTAGTCAGGCTGGAAGATCGGGCAAGTCAAATCTTGGAGGTTTTGTTTGCCAGAATAACATGCTTGGGCTTCACATTATGAGTAACAGAGAGTCAAGAAAAGCTGTTAAGCTGGGAAATGACCTGAGAGAGTTTGTGTTTTTGCTAAACCACTCTGGTTTGTAGAAGACAGAGCCAAGGGGAATGAAATGGACACAGACCAATCGATAGGCTGCTGTGTTAATGGAGGCCTGAATGAAGGTAATGGTACCAGGGATGGACAGGAAAAGTGATTAAATAAATATTTAAGAGGTTGAATTTACTGAACTTTATTGATTGAGTATGAGGGATTATAAAGAGTGAAGAGTTGGGCTTCAGTTATGAAGACATAAAAAAATCAATTCACAATGTTAAGTAAGGCTATGAGAAAATAATAAAATCATATGTGTTGACAGATGAGTATCTTTAAGGAATGAAACTGCTTCATTTGTTTATTACAAACCAGAGACAAGATTGTCAATATTGCTATGGCCTTGCTAACATTTTCAAATCCATATTAATTGGCAATGCTTTTGCAGATATTTACAAATTATAGGTATCCTAGTAATAGATCGAAGACTCTATCCATTCATAATTCCAAATATGTATCTGACACCCTTCTTGATCATCTACCTGCTGATGTAAGGTGGTTGATTTGCTTCGTTGTTCTCATGGCTTTGTGTCACTTCACACTGCAGTCCCCTTGCACTATTGGTTTATAATCTCAGATCACTCTGTTCACTTTCCTATTGTGCTCCAAAAATCTTTCCAGACAACAATCTCCCATTTGGTTTGTGTCAGATAATTTTGCACTGTGCTTTCATGGACAGATGTGCATGCAGATGCTTTTTGATAAATGCATATTTTGAGCTCCATAACATAGTGAGTCGCTTTGAAAAATCCATGTCTCTTTTTCTGTTTGTTATCCATAATGATTTTGCTTCTTAGAAGATAATCTCATGGATCTCTGTATTTCAATTAATTCTGCAGTTTTATTATCAAGCACAGGGGGAACACCTGGCCCAGCAGAAACTTCTAGGACTTGGCTGTCACTATGGTCATTCTAATTAGTCAGTTCCTGTGCCATTTTGGTTGTTAAATGTTTTAAATATCACACTAGCTTATGCTGATGGTTCAGGATCTTCCCCCCAAGATTTTGTTTTAGCAAGTGGAGGTTTATCTTTTTTGTTTGTTTTTATTTTTGGCTGTGTTGGGTCTTCGTTGCTGTGTGCAGGCTTTCTCTAGTTGTGGCGAGCGGGGGGCACTCTTCATTGCGGTGCGCGGGCTTCTCGTTGTTGTGGCTTCTCTTGTTGTGGAGCATGGGCTCTAGAGCGCAGGCTCAGTAGTTGTGGCACCTGGGCTTAGTTGCTCCATGGCATGTGGGATCTTCCCAGGCCAGGGATCAAACCTGTGCCCCCTGCATTGGCAGGTGGATTCTTAACCACTGTGCCACCAGGGAAGCCCAGAGGTTTATCTTAAGTAGTTGTTTTATTGGATTCTTTCCATGAAAATATTTTTTTAAATCATCAGACATTTTCATCCATGAGTAACCCATTGTTATCACTAAAAACATTGAGTCCTATTTGACAGTGGACTAAGGTGAGTAAAATCTCCCTTCTAGGAAAATATATTTTCATCTCACAAATTTTTTGAGAGAATCAAATGGTGCAGTATGCGAAAGCATTTATAGGTACAGACTCAGTGATAGTAGTGAGCATTATTTAAGAAAAGCTTAGAAAATTGACTTCTTAAATACATTTCTTAAGGTTTTAGTATCTGATATTTTGTAGTTTCTATAAACCCTGGCCCTTTGTTACACTTCACTGGACCTGGTTAAAAAAAAAATATAATTTTAGTAAAGAACGTCAGTGCTTATTTCTCAAACAGTTCTTTTCTTTCCTGCCCACACACAGCTATATAACCTTTCTCAAAAACGAGGGGTTTCTTACAGCTTTCCACTTAGAAAATCTGTAATGTTATTCTTTGTATTAGTTACTGTGGTATTTTTAACGTTTCTTATTTCCTGCAGGTATTCTTGGCGTCACCAACTAAGGGAATTTAAAAGTGAATATAGAGTTGTAGCGTTGGACTTGAGAGGCTATGGAGAAACAGATGCTCCCATTCATCGAGAGAATTATAAATTGGACTGTTTAATTACAGATATAAAGGATATTTTAGACTCTTTAGGTAGGTTTTAAAAAACAGTGTTAATTCTTTTTAAGGGACTAACATTCAACAAATTGTAAACTGATTACCACATTTCTTCCATCTACCTGAGCTATTGTCTAGATCCTGTCACCTTGGTTCATACAGCTCAAAATATTTATAGAGGCAACTTAAAATAACACAACCAGAATAACTATTCTGTCTAACAGCCAAAAGTGACTCTCAAAATTTGTTTTTAAAAATTGACTTAAGGTATACTATCTATTATTTTCAGAACTAATTATCAGAAATTTGATTCTTGTTCACAGAAAATTTATTTCTTCAGAACCAACACCTAAATATTTATTTAAACATGTTGTAAGATGCAGAAACACTTGCATTATCTTTCTTGTATTGATCAGCTAGTGCCAGCTAGTGCCACAATAATATTGTGTAACAGACCACCCCAAACTCAGTGGCATACAGCCATAGGCATTCATTCCTGTGCTCCTGGATCTTCAGGTCAACTGTAGGCTGGACCCCTCTGGGTCTTTGCCTCAGGCTACAGGTCCAGCTAGGATTGGCTTCTCACTGTGAATGGGGCTGGAGCCCCAGCTAAAGAGGAGTAGCTATCTGCGGGAAGCTCTTCTCCTGGCTATGGTTGAAGAGGCAAGAGGATGAGCCCAGTTGCAAAAGCATATTTCAAGTTTCTGGTCGCAGCTCATTGGTCAAAGCAAGTCATATGGCTGAGCCCCAAATCAAGTCATGCACCCACCACAAAACCAAAGCAGATCACACTGCCAAGTCTAACATCAAAACATCAAACAGGTGGTGAAGGAACTTCCCTGGTGGTCTAGTGGTTAAGACTCTGCACTTCCACTGCAGGGGGCACAGTTTGATTGGGGAACTAAGATCCCGCTTGTCTTTTGGCATGGCCAGAAAAAAGGTGGGGTGGGGGGGACTTCCCTGGTGGCACAGTGGTTAAGAATCCACCTGCCAATGCAGGGGACATGGGTTCAAGCCCTGACCCCGGAAGATCCCACATGCTGCAGAGCAACTAAGCCCATGCACCACAACTACTGAGCCTGTGCTCTGGAGCCCATGAGCCACAACTACTGAGCCTGAGTGCCACAACTACTGAGCCCACGTGCCACAACTACTGAAACCTGAGCGCCTTGAGCCCGTGCTCCACAACAAGAGAAGCCACCGCAATGAGAAGCTCACACACCGCAACAAAGAGTAGTCTCTGCTCACTGCAACTAGAGAAAGCCCGCGCACAGCAACGAAGACCCAACACAGCCAAAAATAAATAATAAATAAATAAATTTATTAATAAAAGAGGGGGGGAGCAGTGACGTATACTACCTCTATGGCAGTGGGGAGAGGGGAGGAGTAAATATTTTTTAACAATAATCTAATACACTATATCCCTTTTGACTAAAACCCAGCTGCTGCCATCAATATGTTAACAGAACCAGTATAGTGAGAAACCCATGAAATCAAATTAAAGACCCTTTTCTACAACAATCTAATGAGAACGTAGATCAGGTCAATATTCTTAGAGGGGAAAAAATGGATGAGGTCTGGGGGTGTCAATGCAGTGTTGTAATTTACTGTGATTACAGTAAAATAGACTCAGAGACACTGATTTCCGACAGCCATATTTCTTTCACATTTTGTGGTAATTCAGTCAAACTTGGCCTAAATTTGTAATCATGAAATTTTCCAGTTAAATCAATAATGTAATCTTGCTTATGACCTAATTATGTGTAGTCTTTACCATGGTTTTCCAAACTCAGGTTTATGTGACCAGAGCTGAACTATTTCTAATTTTTTTTAAAAGTATAAATTCCCAAGAGAGATTCTGAGGTCTATAATGGATCCTGGGCATGTAAATTTTCTAAAAAGCTACCCTAGGTGATTCAGACATACAGGGTTTTGGAAGCACCAAACTCAATGTCTGCACAAAGTGCATAATTAGAGTAGGAGAGTAGAAAGATTAGTTTTAGAAACATACCTATTTTATGTGTGGTAATGATGTACCCACCTGTTTCTTTTCAATGATGCCAACATTCATTTCTCAATTACAGGGTATAGCAAATGTGTTCTTATTGGCCATGACTGGGGAGGCATGATTGCTTGGCTAATTGCCATCTGTTATCCTGAAATGGTGATGAAGCTTATTGTTATTAACTTCCCTCATCCAAATGTATTTACAGGTGAGTTTAAATTTCCTTTAAGACATCTTTGATAGCGTGACAACTCACTATTGTCACTGACACGGATTAAAAACAGCAAAAGTTGATTAACATAATATTTTTTAAATTAAATGACTAAAATATGATATTATCACATGATAATGTCAGCTATCTCAGCTTTAAATATTCCTGAAGAGTCACAGGAATTGTTGCTTTATATTTGCTTGCATAATTTTATTTATTTTTAGAAAACATTTTACCGCTAACTTAGGGAGAGTTAAAGAGTTAAAGGGAAAATGCAGTAACATTACTTTGACAGTAATGAATCTTGACAGCCTAGAAATAAATTTTCCTCTTGCCTGACTCCTTTGGCTGTCAGGAATGGCAGCATTCTTTAAAGCAGCAGTTCTCAAATTTTTGGTCTCCTTTATACTCCTAAAAATTATTAAAGACCCCATTGAGCATTTGTTTATATGGGTTATATCCATAAACATTCACTGTATTGGAAATTAAAAATGAGAATTTTTAAAATGTTTATGTATTAATTCATTTTTAAAAAATAATTAATCCAGTACATATTAGCATAAACATTTTACTGAAAACTAGCTACATCTTCCAAAACAAAATTTTAGTGAGAGGAGTGTCATTGTTTTACATTTTTGCAAACCTCTTTAACTTTTGGCTTAATAGAAGACAGCTGGATTCTCTTATCTGCTTCTATATTCAATCTGTTGCAAATGCTTGAATTGAAGTATATGAAGAAATCTGGCCTCACACAGATTTGTAATTAGAAAAAGGAGGAGAATTTTAATAGTCTTTTCAAATAACTGCATATGTTCTCCTTTAATACTACGCCAAACTCAAAAATTAGTTATTTCTTAAAGGTTAGTAACAATGTGGAATCTGATGTCATATTAATGAACTTTTTATACTCTGTCACATTAAAATCCATTGGTCTCTCTAGCACTTTGAATGGATTTTTTCTACCTATGCATGATTTTGCAATCATCACGCATTGGAAGATATTGGTTCATTGAGTTATGCAGGTCTTCCATAAGTTGACACATTTCATTATATGCTATCAAATCATGTTCATTAATATCACCCCAGTTTCATCAAAAAAGCCTTTGCAAAGCTGTCAAGCTCACAGTAGCAGACACAAGTTTCCAAAATTCTAATTTTCATTTGAAATCTTGAACTTCATCATTGACAACAAGCACTGTTGATTGTTTTCCCTCAAGTGACAGGCTCACTTTGTTCATTTTCAAGAGACTATCTGTTAAATACCCAATCTGACTGATGATAGTTAGTCGTTCTCTCAAGTAAAAATGGTGTTCCATTAAAAATGCAGCTAATTCAACTTATCAGACAATTGCAGAAGTGCTTTTCCTCGAGACAATCATTGTATTTGGGTGTTCAACAGAACTGCCTTATTTTCTGTTTCTTTTTAACAATGTTAAAAAGACGTATACAAAAAGGTAGAAATTTAATAAAATTAATAATTTTTGCTATTTCATCAAAGACATTCTTAAGTGAAACCGCCACTTAATTTTATGTATTTATGTACTTGTTTGTTTACAGCAAGTGTGTGGTGGTGAAGAATACAATGACTGCGGGTATTGTTTAGTGTCACTGCCTTGATTTGTGCTACAGCAATGGCTTTATCTACTATTGCCTTTGTACCATCTGTGCAAATGGCAAATGAGAAAAGTTAATTGTATTGTTTTGAAATAATTTGACCATCTGCATCCTTTAAAAGGGTCTTAAGGATCCCCAGGGGTCCACATGGACTATGTTTTGAGAACCTCTGCTATAAAGAGAACCCTTAATCTTAAGAGTGATTAAAAACAAAAACAAAACTGAACAATGGCTAGGCACACTTTTATTTGGTTTTGACAAAAATTATAATTTTGTCCTCTTTAACTACCCTTGTCAAATTTTCTGAGGTTCAGTACTGTCATGACCCACAGGCCCTTCAGGGAACAAAAAATTCAGAAAAACATATTTTTATTTCTTCCTCAAAATTAAAGTAGGTGAGGGAGAAAGGGAACATGACTACATAAATACTGTATAAGTATAAAAGTTAAATTTCAGATACATATTCAATTGTCCTATCTCAGCTGAGGTAATAGCATGGCTGCTTAGGAATCAAATATCAAACTGAGGTTCATCATATTTCTCTCAGTTGCATTAGTCAATAGAAGTTGTGCTACATGCTTGTTCAATTGATCAGGACCCTAGAGTAAATGTTATTTTGTTGGTGCTGCTATATGGACAAACTGTAATTGGTCATTTCAGTAAGAAAATACTTGGATATTTCTGGAACTATCTTATCAATAATAGGTTCAACCCTGGTCAGGTCAATATGAAGTCTTCAAGTAATATGACCATATTTTCCCTTAACTGTATTGATATCTCTAAATGCAGAGCTGAATAAATCTTATTCGATGATGACTTTACAAAAAAGTATAGCACAACAGTGCTCCACTTACCTGAGAATCATAATTCTAAAAACTCCAACCATGTTGAGTACAGTTACACAATTAGAAATAAGAAAAAAAAATCACCTCTATAGCAAGGAAAATAAAAGTATAGTATACAATACACAAAAAATATGTACATTTAATATGTATGATCGATCACATTACTCCCTAGTTTAAAACTTGTGTCTTCCCAAAACACTTAAAATCTTTATCATTCTGGCCTTACCTGACTAGGTTTCTGCATTTTTTTCTAAAACTCATCTCATACCATCTCCCCCTCCTCATTCACTACACATCAGCCACACTGGCCTTCTTTCTGCTTCTTGAATGTGCCAAGCCCAGTACCTACTTTCTGTTCTTGACGCTCTTCCTAGATCTTTGCGTTCAAGGCTTATCCCACATCCCCAGAGAAACCTGTTCCACCACCTTTACTAAAGGATAGTCCCTTCACACCACCTAACCATTACTTTCAATCAGATTACCTTGTTCTATTTTCTTTATGGTATTTTTGCTAACTAAAATGATCTTTTAAGTATTCATTACTTATTTATTATGTATGTTCCTTATGAACGGGAACCTCTTTTCTCTTGTTCAATGATAAATCCCCTCACACACGGTAGATATTCAAAGATTCATTGAATGGATGAATTTTCTCAATACATGAATGAATTTAAAGGAAAGGCTTTAGTTTCTGTTGAGGCCAAATGAATAAGATATTCAAATCAGCCTGTAAGGAAAATCTTTTCAACAAGAGAAAATTACTTCCCCATGTATCCTTAGGAAAAGTGTTTGGTCACTGATAATGACCTTGGAGAAAAGGGAGTGTTGTTTTGGGTTTCCTGTTCCTTTCTGAGTCAACATTTCATAAAGTGGAACTTTCTTTTTATTGAAAGTGCTTTAATTATTTAAAATACCAAAAATATCCAAAATAAAATATAAGAACATAGAAATTGTTCCAAAGAGAAATATACAGAAGCCTTATTTGTAGATTCTTTTATGGGATCATCTCAAAGGTGAAATTGCCTTAAAAAGAAGTTATTTCAATAGTAAGTAATTCATACCCCTTAGATAAGGTCTAACACGATATTTTAATTTCAGAATATATTTTACGACACCCTGCCCAGCTGTTCAAATCCAGCTATTATTATTTCTTCCAAATACCATGGTTCCCAGAATTTATGTTTTCCATAAATGATTTCAAGGTAAGTCAAACATGGTGATGGATGTTACAGACTTATTGTCTGTGATCATATTGCAGTGTATACAAATATTGAATCAGTATGTTGTACACTTGAAACCAATATAATGTTATATATCAATTATACCTCAATTAAAAAAAGAAAGACTGGTGCCCAAGAGGATGACAAAATTAGGAGGTCAAAAATAAAACATAGACTGAAACACTAAAAGCAAACAAAAAACCCAAGAAAACCAGTTCTGCTTATGTTGTTCTCATTTATTTTAAATAATCATTTATTGTACATCTGTTATGTGTTATGCACTGTTAGGCATTTCCTCCTATGCAAAAAAATAAGTCAAACAAATAATGTTAATGAGAAACATTTTAAATTAAAATCCATCTTTAAGAAAGAAAAACAGGGAATTCCCTGGTGGTCCAGGTGGTTAGGACTCCACCCTTCCGCTGCAGGGGGTACGGGTTCAATCCCTACTTGGGGAACTAAGATCCCAAAAGCCTTTCAGTGCTGCCAAAAAAAAGAGGGAAAAGAAAACAGACAAATGCTAAAACTTAATAAATGTTTCTAAAGCTTCATCGATAGGCTTACTTATTTTTACATTCTCTATTCATATGTTTGAGTGCCTGGGTGTTAACTCAATTTTTTTCTGAGAGCCTGTTCCCCTACAGGCATACTTCTTTCTAGAGAACATTCCATGGGGAGATGAAAGAATATGAATGCCAGGTAAGAGAATTTGACAGTAGCAGAAGTGGAAGCCCTTGGGAGTAAAAAAAACCCCCAAACAAAATTAAGCCTGCAGGTATTGGTGTACCATATACACTGACACCAGGAGTCATATGTAGTATCTATTTCTTCGAAGTCAATTAGTTGCTTCTTGTTTGTCCAGCATGATGTTAAATATTTAGGGAGGTTAAAAAAAGACATAATATTATTTTACCTGGAAATACTTCTGCATGTACCTCTGACAATAAGGACTATTTTTTAAAACAAGAACATAACTCCAATGCCATTATCAAAGCTGACAAAATGAACAACTTGTGAAAATCATTTAATGCCCATTCAAATTCTCTTAATTGTCTCAACTCTCTTTATGCACTTTATTTGTTTGAATCAGGAACCAAACAAGGTCTACATATTGTATTTGTTTGTTATGCATTTTAAAATCTTTAACGGTTCTTTCCTTTTGTTTTTTACCATCACTTTTTTAAGAAGAAATTTGTTCATTTGCCCTGAGGAATGGTCCACATTTTGGATTTGACTGACTGCTTCATCATGGTGTTATTTAACTAGTTCTGCTAAGCCTTGTCGTTCCTACTTCATAGGTGCTACTGATCTAGAGGCTTGATTAGACTGTTTAATGTGACAAGAATATTTTATAGGTGGTTCTGTGTATTTCCTAATGCGTCACATCAGGGAAGCACATAATGCTTAGTTGTCCCAGTTTTAGTAATGCTAACACTAACCAGTGGGCTCACAAATTGTCAGCCTATCCAAATTGCCTAACAACCAACCTTTCACCAAATAACTTTAGCATACCTTGATCGTCACGGCCTAGGTTCATTATTTCTTTAGAAAACAGTGATTTTTTTAGTTCTATTGGGATGCCTAAAAAGTTCCTTCAGTTTTTAAGTAAAAATAAAAGACACATTTTTCATTTTCACCAAGAGCTTTACTGAACCCTTTGGTTCCCCTACCTTCTGCCATTTTTCAGGCAACTTCTAAATTCCATCTTCCCAAAATTTTTTATCCTTTTGAGCAAAGAACTGTTCCGGGTGCCTTTTACAGTCTTCCAGGGTATTGACATTTTTTCCATTAAGAGAACTTTGTAAAGACCGAAATAAATGGAAATCTGAAGGTACAGTGTCTGGTGAATATGGCGGATGAATCAGAACTTCCCAGCCAAGCTGTAACAGTTTTTGCCTGGTCATCAAAGAAACGTACAGCCTTGGTTATCCTGATGGAAGATTATGTGTTTTCTGTTGAGTAATTCTGGATGCTTTTTGTTGAGTGCCACTTTCAGTTGGTCTAATTGGGAGCAGTACTTGTTGGAATTAATCGTTTGGTTTTCCAGAAGGAGCTCATAATAGAGGATTCCCGTTCAATCCCACCATATATACATCACCTTCGTCACCTTCTGGACGAAGACCAGCCTTTGGTCTCTTCCATTCCACATTATTGTACAGTATCCACTTTTCATCGCCCATCACAATTTGTTTTAAAAACGGAACATTTTTGTTACGTTTCTGTAGAGAATCGCATGCAGCAATACGATCAAGAAGGTTTTTTTTCACCTAACTTATGTGGAACCCAAACATCAAAGCGATTCACATAACCAAGGTGGTGCAAATGATTTTCAACGCTTGATTTAGATATTTAGAGTATGTCGGCTATCTCCTGCGTGGTATAACGTTTATTGCTCTCAATTAATTTCTCGATTTGATCACCATCAACTTCAACTGGTCTACCCGACCATGGAGCATTGTCCAGCGAGAAATCTGCAGCAAGAAACTTCTCAAACCACTTTTGCCACATTCGCTCAGTCACAGCACCTTCTCCATACACTACACAAATCTTTTTTTGAGTTTCAGTTGCGTTTTTACCTTTCTTGGAATAATAAACATAATATGCCGAAAACGTTGCTTTTTTCCTTCATCTTCAATGTTAAAATAGCTACACAAAAATTCACCAGTTTTGATAAGTTTTTTTTTTTTAATGCATGCTAGTATGACAGCAGTCACAATACACCAAAATTATTTCGAATAAAGTTAAAGACAACTAAGTGCTACTAGAGCCATCTTATGGAAAAAACTGAACGAACTTTTTGGCCAACCCAATATTATTCTTTCTGCTTTTATTAACTGGAATTCATGTATAAAGAGGAATTTCCACATCTATATTTGGTTATTCTGAAATACAGTTCCCACAAGAATGGCAGGACAAATGCTTCATTATTTCCCTTTGTAAACAACTTCCAGAGTAATGAATTGGTGCCCTAGAAACTTCCACTGATAACCAATGAGGGTTTTTTTTTCATATCATTATGAGCTCATGATTTTTAAAAATATATTTGATATTTATCAATTGATTACAGTCATTATTCTCTTTGATGCCCAAATTGTTGCAAGTGTGAACTCCTTCAGGTTGGCTCCTATGTCCTCTTGACACAGGAGCCCTTTAGTCAGGGATAGCTTGCTTCCTTAATGTCCTAAGGTCATCATTTTTTTCCTGTTCCAGATCTGGAATCAGTCATTTATTGAAGGAACTCTGGCTCCTATTAGCAGGAAGTGGTATTTAGAGACCACAGTTTGGGTATCAAGGTGATCATTGTTACTGAGTTTTCATTGCTTCTAGATCTTTCCATTGGACAGAATGTAGACATACATATTTTTTAGAAAAAAAATATGAGTTCTTATTCACATTTCCAAAGCAAATTTAAGATGACAGCATTTTCACTTAACTTCTATGACTTTATATAAAACATTATATGGTTCTAAGTCAAAACTCTAGAACAAGGTACATTCAGAGAAGTCTCACTTGTCTCTGTTTCCTCTGTTTCTCTGTCTCCATCCTATTCTGTCTCCCATCGAAAACCATTTTGGTTAGTTTTGTTTCCTCTTTTTATTGTTTCTTTTTAAAAATATAAGCAAATATGTATATATTTATCTTTTCCTTCTCACACAAAAGATAACATACTATAAACACTATTTCTACCCTTGCTTTTTTTCCAGTTAACAATATACCCTGCAGATGACTCCATCATCAGAATAGAGATTATCTCCATCTTCTCTTAGAGTACTAAGAACACATAATTCACCAACGTGTATCTATACCATAGTTTATTCATCCAACCCCCCACAGACATTTGTTTCCATTCTTTTTATTTTCTTAATTAAAAAAATTTTTTTGGCTGTGCTGCACCACGGGGCATGAGGGATCCTAGTTCCCCAACCAGGTATCGAACCTGTGCCCCCTGCAGTGGAAGCACAGAGTCTCAACCACTGGACTGCCAGGGAAGTCCTCCATTCTTTTTCTATTACAAATAATGTTTCAATGAATCACCTCCTGCACATGTCATTTCATATTTTTGCAAGGGTGTTTTGGGGTTGAGGGATCTAATTTTAAACAAGAATCCCAATAATTCTGATTCAGATTGTTTAGAGACACACTTTGAGAAATGCTGGTATAGAGCAGTATTTTTCAAATTGTAGGTGGAGACCCATTAGTGAGTCATGAAATAAGTTTTGCAATTCAGTAAAGTGGCTTGCAATTTGAGTTTTTAAAAATAAAGTAGAACAGAATTGAAAATATCATTACATGCTGTAATAAGTGTAAGGGCTATTTCTTTAAACTTTTGTTTCAGACATATATGTGTAGAGACACGAACTGGATCATGATGTAAAATGTGTTTGTTACTCTAGGTTGTGATCAAAAGAAGTTCAAACAATTTAGGGGGAGGTGTGTGGATTGCTTGTCAGTAAATAGATAAACTGTTAACTGGAATATCAGGCTTTAGAGCAGGGATAGTACTTGAGCTCAGCCTTGTAGAATGTGAAGAGACACCAAGAAGACAGGATACTTTTCATAAGGGTGAAGTGTCCATGGGGGATTAAAAGGGAATAATATCAAAAATAAAGCCAGGAAAGCAGAAATATATAAAATGTGCTTGTAAACAATGAGGTCTCCAACCTGGCTAGAGCAGAAACTGGGAGCTATCACTGCACACTGACCATCATTCTCTTTCAAAAGCCAAGTATTTAGTTACTATTAGGTAACTGAAGAGTTTTAATTATTCTCTTCTCACTTATCAGGCTTTGAAACATCTGTTTACTAGTCACAGCACTGGCATTGGAAGAAAAGGATGTCGATTAACAGCAGAAGATCTTGAAGCTTATATTTATGTTTTTTCTCAACCTGGAGCATTAAATGGTCCAATCAACCATTACCGAAACATCTTCAGGTCAGTATAATTTGCTCTTTTTAACTAAACAAAATATTAATTCCATACAGAGCCAGTATTTGATTTTTGTTAACATCTTTATTGGAGTATAATGGCATTACAATGGTGTGTTAGTTTTTGCTATATAACAAAGTGAATCAGCTATACATATACATATATCCCCATATCTCCTCCCTCTTGTTTCTCCCTCCCACCCTCCCTATCCCACCCCTCTAGGTGCTCACAAAGCACGGACCTGATCTCCCTGTGCTATGCGGCTGCTTCCCACTAGCTATCTATTTTACATTTGGTAGTGTATATATGTCCATGCCACTCTCTCACTTCGTCCCAGCTTACCCTTCCCCTCCCCGTGTCCTCAAGTCCATTCTCTATATCTGCGTCTTTATTCCTGTCCTGCCCTTAGGTTCTTCAGAACTATATTTACTGATTATTTTTAATAAGAATTATTTTATCAAGTATTTTCCATTAAGTTCTTTAGCTTAGTATACTAAAACCTACTCTCTTAAAATATTTAATGTTTTTCTTTGTTTTATTTATTTATTTATTTATACTGTAGTATAATTGACATATAGCATTATATTGGTTTCAGGTGTACAACATAATGATTTGATATTTGTATGTATTGCAAAATAATCACCACAGTAAGTCTAGTTAATCATCTGTCACCATACATATAATTTTTTTTCTTGGGATGAGAACTTTTAAGATCTACTCTCTTAGCAACTTTCAAATATGTAATACAGTATTAACTACAGTCACCTATCTGTACATACTTTGTTTTATCTGTAACTTACGTTTCATGTGACATTTAACAATTTGAAACCTCAGGACCAGAGAATATGCTTTTCTTTTAGTTTTCTGAAAACTCCTCCCTTTTACCCTCAATTCGATCTGGTGAAGAATTTATATTCCTCTTTACTTTTTCATTAATAGTCCTTTTAATAGGGACTAATAGTCCCCTTTCCTTACTAATTCAACTATTACATGCTCACATGTTGTTAAATATGCAGGTAACTATTAGAAAATGTTTTGTTTTGGAACACTTTATGAGCTCCAGAATTTAAGTGACTTGCAAGTTTGTATAGCAATCCATGTATCAATAATTAAGTATAGATATATTTTTATATCAGTTTACCCATTCACCAAGAACTTAATTTTTAGGAGCATTAGAACCAAATGATGGCCACTTGCATGAGAATCAAAAGTTAAGACCTTGGTGGACATATGTGATATCCTTCATATTCCAGCAGCATCTTATCAACCCCAAGTAGCCTCAAGTCAAGCTTTTTTGTAACTAGCAAAAATGTAATTCAGTGCTGGAGAGTGTCTAGTTAGATGTTCCTTCTCATTCTTAGTTAACAGGGTTGTAATTAATACCATCCCGCCTTTCTGAAAAACAGCTTAGCAGAAGTTGTCAAAAGCTTTAAAAATATGTATCCTCTTCAGCTCAGGAATTCCACTTCCAGGGCTCTAGCCCAAAGAAGTTATCTGAAATGCCAACTAAGATTTGGGCACAAAATGCTAATTGCAGCATCACTTAAAACATCCCCGGGCTTCCCTGGTGGCGCAGTGGTTGAGAGTCCGCCTGCCGATGCAGGGGACACGGGTTCGTGCCCCGGTCCGGGAAGATCCCACATGCCGCGGAGCGGCTAGGCCCGTGAGCCATGGCCGCTGAGCCTGCGCGTCCGGAGCCTGTGCTCCGCAACGGGAGAGGCCACAGCAGTGAGAGGCCCGCGTACCACAAACAAACAAACATCCCCTTCTTTTAAGTGATGCTATAATCTAAATATTCCATTATACAGGAACAGTCATTTATGGGTTATTATGCCATAAAATAGTATGTTTTACAATTATTTTTGAAAAACTATATGAAACAAGAAAGTTATTATAAATTAATATGAAATTTGCATGTGTATACTGTGTATAAACTGTATATTTACTGCATTGTACTTATGGTTTCAACGATATGCATAGAAAATGACCATTTTTTAATGATGGAATTATGCATGATTTTATTCTTTATACTTTTCTGTATTTAAAAAATACACAATAAAAACTTTATATTTTAAAAAGAATCTTCTTGCGAAATAAATATAGTATCATGTAGTATTAAGGCTCATTCCGTATATATGTTCTGACTTTTCAGTTCCAATTTTCACATAAAATTCATTAGATTATCCAACAGATAATTGAAATACGTTTAAATAGTAACACTGTTTAAAGCTCCCTTTCATCACACTATTCAGAAATTCTGTTATCTTTTTGAAGCAAATTATTCTTCATAGTGATGAATTTCATATTTAATTTATAGCCTGCATTATAAGTTTTGCACGGCTGATCCAATTAAAACTTTTATCTGGCCCTTTCTTAAATAGACCATTAATTTTTTTTATTGTACAGATTGATTGCCTAATGCAGTGTTTCTCAACCATTTTGTTTGTCATCACTTCCCTTCAGAGGCTTTTTAGGCATTTTTTTTTTCCTAATTGCCCCCCACCCCATGAAATTTTAATATCTGTTTATGTACTGTGTGTATACTCATGGTTTATATATAAAAAGCATAATTTTTTTTTCACTCTCCCAAGAACAAATTTTCATCCCTTTGGTGGTGATATTGCCCTCCTTAAAAATCTGTGGCCTAAAGAAACATTTTGGGGGAATGTTATTTTAACGTTTACAGTGAGTCTCAAGCCCACGTGTTTTGTTTTTATAGCTGCCTGCCTCTCAAGCATCACATGGTGATCACTCCAACACTACTACTGTGGGGAGAGAAAGACGCATTTATGGAGGCGGAGATGGCTGAAGGCACGAAGATTTACGTTAAGAACTATTTCAGGCTAACTATTTTGTCAGAGGCCAGTCACGGGCTCCAGCAAGAACAACCTGACATAGTGAACAAATTGATATGGACATTTCTAAAAGAAGAAACAAGGAGAAAAGACTGGCTTTTTCTGTGACGAGTCTGTAATGAAATCTCTAAATAATTTTTTTAAATTGTTCATCAACTTCTTTAAGCTTCATTAGGAAAAATTGTTTTAATATGCTTTATCATAAATAAATATCCTGACAAATGACATCAAGAAAAATCTGAGAACATGTGAACTTGTAACATAATGTTGGTTTTTTTCTTGTTGTATTTTGCCCAGAAAAGCATCTGCCTTAAAATGTACACACTTGTACAAAAAGGAAGTTGGAGAAAGTGGTTCAGTTTTGGTTTTTCGTGTTATTTACCCTGTTAATATATGGTGCCTTTTACAAATGTATATTAAAGATTAGCTGTGCCATATTAAAAGGCAAAACTGCAATGGTATAAATTTTTATTTTATTGTTCCAAAGTTCTTTTTACTATTTTTTAACCGTTAAGAAATTCTATTATCAAATCTCTTGGATTTATAGTATATTTATTAGTTTGAAGGCAGATATGACAAGATGAATGTGCATCTTAAAATAGGCCATAAATACTACTTACACTGGGAAGAGTAACAAAAGAGGATATGAAGATTCTATATATACATATATATTTATTAAACATTGTAGGGAAGCAGATCCATTAAATTACTTGCCTTAATTCTTCAGCTAAATTGGTGAGAGATTTAGAAAAAAGATCAAAATGTGCTTTTGCCCCATTTAATGCAACAAGGATTGAATACTGTACTTCCTATGTGCACTAGAATCTAAGCTCCACAGGGCAGAGATTTTTGCTTTATTAACTGACATATATCCAGCATCTAGAATAAGAGCCTGACTCATTGTGGGAACTCAAATATTTGCTAAATGAATAAATAATATATTTGATACACTGCTAGGCACTGTGCGGGAAATATGAAAGGAAGATGGCATGGTAATGTTGATCTTTCCCTTAAGAACCATATACAGAATGCAGTTAAATCAAACAAGCGTTCAAAAGTATTAATGAGCCTTACAGATAAGAGTGGGAAGGGAACTCCCCGGCAGTCCAGTGGTTAGGACTCAGCCCTTTCACTGCTGGGCCCAGGTTCAATCCCTGGTCAGGGAACTAAGATCCCACAAGCCGCACGGCGTGGCCAAAAAAAAAAAAAAAAAAAAAAAAAAATGGCAGGAAGAATTACAGAATAGAGGATGAGACCAACTCAAGGGATTACTACTCATTCTCTTCGGTTGCTCTCATCTGGCACGGGAGACAACCTGTAACACTGCCAAATCATGGCTCCTTAAAGACTACAACTGTGTTCCCAAATAAAACTAAGCTGGTGAAAGGAATGTTTCCCTCACTAAGCCTAGTTCTGATAGTGACAGAAGAAAGTGGAATGTCCCTAAGAATTCTCATCATTGTATCCTAGCAACGTGTATTTACCAATAAAAGCCCAGTTTTCTATGTACATTGTACTTGTGCCTCATAACATCTCAAGGTAGGGAGTACTTGTGCCTTATAACATCGCAAGGTAGGGAGTATCACCACTTTACAGATGTGAAAATGAGATTGGCCAGTGCCCACAGTACGAGGGTTGGAACCAGGATCTGACCTAGATCCATCTGGTTGTAAAGCCCATAATCTTTCCACTTAGATCACATTCTGTTTAACCGGCTTTGGTATCCACACTGCTCTTTCTGTTTTATGGGTAACCTGTTGTGTTCCAATAATTAGAAACATCTTTCAGAAACTTAAAATTTGACTTTTAATTCTGGAGGAATTTAAATTAGCAAACAGGAATATTTGATACAGCAAATGCTACAAGGTTTAGCAGAGAGCCTCATTCACACCAACTTGAATTATGCTTCCCTCTTGATCGTTTTCAAAGGGCAGCAACAAAGGAAGGAACAAGACTTTATTGACCGTGTGTGGTGACACAATGAAGTAATCCTGACTTATTTTAATGAAAACGTGTTTCTGACAAAGGTGATTTTAAGGTTTCTCGTTGTTGTTACTTATGTCTGTTTGGAATGCTGACCAGTTCATCTGGACTAATATTAACAGTACGCATCAAAACGTGCCACGGGTAATCCTGGCCTATGATAATGGATGTATTCTAATTTTCAGTGGATGTAGAAGAGTACTTGTAACAGATATAAAGGCTCAAGGTTGCCATCAGTTAGACCTCTTAGCATAAAGAGATCCATTTGTAGGAAGAGTAAATGAATTTGACTTACCAACTGCCAAAGCATCTCACTGTAAGTAAACTTGACTGGTAATGGCATTTAAATTAAAAAATTGTGACTAATAAATATTCATCTATTTAATTCATCCTTAGTAGGTATATAAATATGCTTAATGTAAATTTCAGAAATTATGTGAAAATAATTTATTAAGCATATATGTCAAAAGGAGGCCATTTACAAAAAGCAAAAAAGATTGTGCTGTTGATATGATTCTAATTCTCCTGTTACATCATTTACCATTTTTGATTTTTCTTACTTTAAAGGTAATATATCATTGTCTATTAACCCACAGTTGCCTCAAAGAGTTCTAATTGTGCGAACGGAAAGAGCACTTAAATATGGGGCAGGGGTATACTCCGGGGGCCGCCCCCAGATCCAAGCTACAGGCGTCCTGAGACTAAGGAACAGTGGGCTTCATGGCACAGCCCACCTCGGACTCCGAGGCTGCGGTGTTGGAATCCACCCTCAGCCAAGACACAAGCAAGTCCCTGTACCCACCGGCCGTGGACAACCCCTTCACGCAGCAGACGCACATCAGCGCGTGGCGCTGGGCCTACATCGTCCTCATGGGGGCTGTGCTGGTGCCGGTGCGCGTGTCCTACATCGCCGTCCTCTTCATCTTCCTCTGGCCGGTGGCTGCGCTTTCCACCATAGGTCGTCGTGCTCGACCAACCAAGCCCGCCAGAAGTTGGAGAAGAAGGCTGGTGCAGCCAACTCTCAAGTTCTTGTTTCAGGTGACTTTTTTTCAGCAGGGTTCCTGGTTAAAGTGACGAGGCCCGCATCTTCGTTGCAGCACCGCACTCCAGTTTCTTTGACGCAGTCGCCTGTGTCGTAGCAGGGTTCCCCTCGGTGGTCTCTGCGAGTCAAAATGTGCGTATCCCGGTGGCTGGGAAATTCTTACTGTCAACGCAGCCGGTGCTTGTGACCTGAGATGACCCCAATTCGAGGAAGAATACCCGGGAGGAAATCCTGAGGCCAGTGACATCTGATAGGAAGTGGCCACAGATCCTGATTTTCCTGGAAGGAGTGTGTACCAACCGCAGCTGTCTGGTCACTTTAAACTAGGGGCCTTCTCTCCAGGTGTTCCTGTGCAGCCAGTGCTGCTCAAGTAGCCAAACACCCTGGACACCGTGACCTGGACCTGGCAGGGGTTTACAGGCTTCCAGACCTGTATATTGACCCTGAGTCAACTCTTCACCAGGGTAGAAGTTGAGTTTATGCCCGTTTATATCCCAAATGACCGAGAAAAAAAAGACCCCGTCCTTTCTGCCAATACAGTGAGGATCATCATGGCCAATGCTCTTGGGGTGCCTGTGACAGATCACACTTATGAAGATTGCAGACTGATGATTTCTGCAGGTAACCTTCGACTACCCATGGAAGGCGGTTTGGTTGAATTTACAAAAATTAGCCAGAAATTAAAGTTAGATTGGGATAATATTCATCAGTGTTTGGATGAATGTGCTACAATTGCGGCTGCCTCAAAAGGAGGGAAGATAGGAATTACAGAGTTGGCGAACTATTTGAAACTCCCAATTTCAGAGCCCTTGAGACAACTTTTTGCCCTCTTTGACAGGAATAATGATGGCAGCATAGACTTCAGAGAGTATGTGATAGGTCTGACTGTTCTATGCAATCCTGCCGACACTGAAAAGATTCTGCACATGTCATTTAAGCTTTTTGATCTTGATAGTGATGGTTTCATAACCGAACAGGAGTTAGCTGCTATACTTCGGGCAGCTTTTGGAGTGCCAAATCTTGATGTTTCCAGACTCTTTCGATAGATAGCTGGACAGAACTCAGAGTACATTTCATACAGGACCTTTAAGAACTTTGCCCTGAAGCATCCAGGATATGCCAAGTTATTTAGTTCATACTTAGACCTCCAGGCAGCCTATATATATTCATTACCACAGCAAGTACAGGTTTGATGGTTGTATTCAGATGTTAAAGGCAGCCCTGAAAATGGTGAAAGTTAACATCCAGGTTGAAATAAAAATTATCCTTTGAGGAAAGACACAATAGTTTTTACTCTAAGTGGCCTGGGCACTTAATTATGATATTTAAAATGTGCTTAAGGAATATATATTTCAATTTGATTTTATAGTACCTAATTTTCTTCTTCAGGTAGTATGTTTGTTTCAATGTGGCCTAAAAGTAGAAAAATATCTGCTTATAACTTTGTTCACCCAGCATGGTTCTAGTTAATGCCTTTATTCTGCTTAAAGTAAGAAAAAAATAAGTGAAATAAAGGGCCTTCTTTTTGCTAAATTAAGGTCAGAGAAATATTACAGCCCACCACCTCTCCCTCATTTTTACAGAGAAAATACCTCATTAAGAGCTCTACTGGGGCTTCCCTGGTGGTGCAGTGGTTGAGAGTCCGCCTGCCGATGCAGGGGACACGGGTTCGTGCCCCGGTCCGGGAAGATCCCACATACCGCGGAGCGGCTGGGCCCGTGAACCATGGCCACTGAGCCTGCGCGTCCGGAGCCTGTGCTCCGCAACAGGAGAAGCCACAACAGTGAGAGGCCCGCGTACCGCAAAAACAAAAAAAGAGCTCTACTAGCAATAAATAAATACTTTGTTACCATTATTCTTCCCTCCAAAAAGGATCTGCTGCATAAATGCTTCCTTGCTCTTTCTCAAAGTAGCCCAAATGTTCTTATTGTACAAGACAAAATAAAAATAAACATCAGGAAGATATAGTATTGGGAATACCATTGAAACACTTATATATGGCATAGCTGCCCTTTATTTATTTATTTTTAAGGTATAAAAGTGATTATTTAGAATGGGAAATCATGAGAAAAGAAAGCTAATATAATAAACATAGGTTATAAATACAGGAATTCTGATAAATTCTGTTATGTATGACCCTCACCAAAAAGGAAAAGTTTGTGTTTATAGTCGAATGTTTTGCATTACTGAGAACATTTCTTTTGTTCTGACTAGGCACCCATGAAACTTCTGCTTACTGTTGTGTACCTCCTTCACTATCCATGTACTTCCAGCATCATTTGCTGTAAGACATCTTCACATAGTGATGTGACCTTGAGCCCTACCCCTTCATGTCACCTTGTAGGATGAATCAGTGAAGTATTCCTAGAAGCCATTCCTACAACAGGACAGGGAGCAACAACTTATCTAGATGTGGAAGTGATTTTGAACCAATAACTATGCCTTGCTAACCCAAACTACTGTATCCCCAACTCAGCTTCATTGTGGCTGAATCCTCAAAACGCCTACAGCCACTCAATGCCACCAGATATGAGGGGATATATGACTAAGGGGGAAGAGTCTTGATCACTTGTAGTCAAAATCTCTTACTTATGCAGACCTTACAAAAACATACCCAAGTAGACACATTCCTAGGGACCCTACTAGACCTTTGCAAGGGCTTGTACAAGTGGGGCCCCTAAGCTTAAGGGTCATTAGTTAGCTTCCTGGTATTTTGAAAGAGTAGAAAGGAAGAAGAGATAAGAGTGGGAGAAAGGTGAGCAGATGGAAAAACTTAAGGAAAGGGAAAGAAAAAAAATCATATTATTTTGAAATAATTTCCATGCAGTTCTGATCTGAAAAAAGGAGATGGATAAGTGATATTTCATAATCCCCATTGTTTTAGTCCATTCAGGCTACTATAACAAAACTACCATACATTGGGTGGCTTAAACAACCAAAACTTATTTCTCACAGTTCTGGAGGCTGCAAGGTCAATGCACTGGCAGATACAGTGTCTGGTGAGACCCTGCTTCCTAATTCATAGATGTCTTCTCACTGTGGGCTTACCTTGCAGAAGGGGCAGAGGGAGTTCTCTGGGGTCTCTATGTATTTATATTTTTTTTACTTTTTATTTTTGGCTGCTCAGTGCTGCTTGTGGAATCTTAGTTCCCCAACCAGGGATCGAACCTGCACCCTTAGCAGTGAAAGCACAGAGTCCTAACCACTGGACCACTAGGGAATTCCCTGGGGTCTAATTTATAAGGGCACTAATCCCTTTTATGAGGACTCCACCCTTGAGACCTGGTCATCTCCTAAAGGCCCCACCTCCAAATACCATTACATTGGGGATTAGGTTTCCACATATGAATTTTGGGAGGACACAAATAATTCATTCTGTAACAACCCCCCAGCTTGATAGTTCCATGATAATAATGCATGCATATGTAATTCAAATACAATGATTTTTTAAAGGTAATGGAAATTATTCATTTAAATAAGAGATTTTCACTTAAAAATAGTTACCAAGATGTATCTTTACTCAAACAAGGGTACTATTACTCAAATATTCACTGAAGTTTGAAATTATCTCTAATTAGATAGTGAGCTATACAAAATGTCAGGGTCATTACTTCATTATATTCTACCTTTTAACTTCAAAATGTTAAACACTGCTTTATTTAAACCCTCTTTAATATATAACACTTTTTAATTGAAGTATAGTTGATGTACAATATTATATAAGTTACAAGTGTACAATATAGTGATTCACAATTTTTAAAGGTTATACTCCATTTATAGTTATTATAAAATATTGGCTATGTTCCCTGTGTTGTACAGTATATCCTTGTAGCTTATTTTATACATAATAGTGTACCTCTTAATCCCCTACCCCTAACTGCAACCCCCTTCCCTCTCCCCTATGGTAACCATTAGTTCTCTATCTGTAACAGGTAACACTTAAACTTTTTATTGTAAAGTGCTTACAGTTAAAAACTATACCAAACAAATCTGTAGCTAATAATAATTATTACATATTGTATATTATGAATATAATCTGTTTTAAGATAAACACTGTTGCAACTAACTCAGCTCAAGACATTAAAACTTTTCCAGCCACCCTATAAGTTCCTCTATGCCCCCAATCATAATTACAACCTCTTTCTTCCTCCCAAATTTAAACTGCTTTCCTGACTTTTATAGTTTCACTTCTTGTATTTCTTTACATTTTTGTTATCTAAATATGCATACTTTGACACTGTGATGGTTCCTTGTATATGTTGTGAAATAATAGAAAATGTATATTGGCCTTTGCCCCAGCTCCTGGCACAGAGTTCCTAAAACCCTTGTAATTTTCTAAGTGATAAGAGTATTAGGATCATCCTTAGTTCTAATATTTGGTCTTTGATCCCCGTTCCTAAGTTTCTAAACCCCTTGGGATTTCCTGGGTGATAGGAGCATCTTTTGTTCTAATGAGATGACTCTTGGTGGGCTCCTGGATTGGGGCTGGTCACCAGAAATCAACTCATGATTAGAAGCTTGGAATCTTCACCCTTCCATTCTCTAGAGGGTTAGAGGGGCTGGAAATAGAGTTAATGATCAGTCAGGCTTATAGGATGAAGCCTCCATAAAAATCTTCAAACTATGGATTTTGGAGAGCTTCTGGGTTGGTGAACACATGGAGGTTCTGGGAGAGTGGCACACCTGGAGAGGGCATGGAAACTCCATGCCCCTTCCTACATATTGGGTTGGCCAAAAAGTACCTTTGGTTTTTAAGTAAAAATAAAAGACACATTTTTCATTTTTACCAAGAACTTTATTGAACAACATATTCAACCTTCTGCCAGTTTTCTGGCCACTTCATAATTCCATCTTCCCAAAACTTTTTATCTTTTTGAGCAAAGAACTGTTCCAGGTGCCTTTTACAGTCTTCCAGGGAATTGAAATTTTTTCCATTAAGAGAACTTTGTAAAGACCGAAATAAATGGAAATCTGAAGGTGCAATGTCTGGTGAATACGGCAGATGGATCGGAACTTCCCAGCCAAGCTGTAACAGTTTTTGCCTGATCATCAGAGAAACATGCGGTCTTGGTTATCCTGATGGATTATGCATTTTCTGTTGACTAATTCTGGATGTTTTTGTCGAGTGCTGCTTTCAGTTGGTCTAACTGGGAGCAGTACTCGTTGGAATTAATTGTTTGGTTTTCCAGAAGAAGCTCATAATAGAGGACTCCCTTTCATATACACATCACCTTCTTTGGATGAAGACCAGTCTTTAGTGTGGTTGGTGGTGGTTCATTTCGCTTGCCCCACGATCTCTTCCTTTCCACATTATTGTACAGTATCCACTTTTCATCGCCCGTCACAATTTGTTTTAAAAACGGAATGTTTTTGTTATGTTTCAGTACAGAATCACATGTGGAAATATGGTCAAGAAGGGTTTATTCGCTTAACTTATGTGGAAACCAAACATCAAAGCGATTCACATAACCAAGGTGGTGCAAATGATCCTCAGTGCTTGATTTGGATATTTTGAGTATGTTGGCTACCTCCTGCGTGGTATAACGATTGTTCTCAATTAATGTCTCGATTTGATCACTATCAACTTCAACTGGTCTATCTGACCATGGAGCATCATCCAGCGAGAAATCTCCAGCACGAAACTTCGCAAACCACTTTTTTTAAAATTAATTAATTAATTTATTTATTTTTGGCTGCGTTGGTTCTTCATTGCTGTGTGTAGGCTTTCTCTAGTTGTGTCAAGCGGGAGCTACTCTTCATTGCAGTGAGTGGGCTTCTCATTGCAGTAGCTTCTCTTGTTTCGGAGCACGGGCTCTAGGCACGTGAGCTTCAGTAGTTGTGGCATGGGGGCTCAGCAGTTGTGGCTCATGGATTCTAGAGCGCAGGCTCAGTAGTTGCGGTGCACCGGGTTAGCTGCTCCGCGGCATGTGGGATCCTCCCAGACCAGGGCTCATACCCGTGTCCCCTGCATTGGCCGGTGGATTCTTAACCACTGTGCCACCAGGGAAGTCCCCACAAACCACTTTTGATGTGTTCAGTCAGTCACAGCACCTTCTCCATATACTGCACAAATTTTTTGTGTGTTTCAGTTGCATTTTTACCTTTCTTGAAATAATAAAGCATAATATGCTGAAAATGTTGCTTTTTTTCTTCTATCTTCAATATTAAAATGGCTACACAAAAATTCACCAATTTTGATAGGTCTTTTTTTAAATGCACGCTGATATGACAGCTGTCACATACAATCTAACAAAATTGTTTCAAATGATAAAGACAACTAAGTGCTACTAGAGCCATCTTACAGGAAAAGATGAACAAACCTTTTGGCCCACCCAATACTTTTCCTCTCTCGACTGGATGTTTACTTGTATCATTTATCGTATCCTTTTATAATAAACAGGCAAACAGTAAGTCAGTCAGTTCCCCTGAGTTCTGTGAGCTGCTCTAGCAAATTAATTGAACCCAAGGATAGGACTGCGGGAACCTTATATTTCTAGATGATTGGTTAGAACCATAGTAACAACCTGGCGTTGCAATTGGCAACCGAAGGAGGAGCAGTCTTGTGGGACTGAGCCTTAAATCTGTTGGATCGGATGCTGTCTCCACATAGATAGTGTCAGAATTGAGTTAAATTGCCTGACATCCATCTGGTGTCACAGAATTGCTAGGTGTGTGTAAACCCCCCCCTCACATTTGGTGTCAGAAATACTGTGAGTGTGACAGTGGTGTGAGAGTAAAGGAGATACACAAGAGGAGAAGAGTATTTTCTAAACTTATGCCAACTTGGCTAGGGCATGGTACCCAGATATTTGGTCAGTCATTATTCTAGATGTGAAGGTATTTTTTAGATGAGATTAACATTTAAATGAGTAGACTTTGAGTAAAGCAGATTACCTTCCATAATATGAGTGGGCCTTTGAAAAAAGGATAATTTAAATAAGAGAATTAAGCATTTATCCTGCCTTTGCAGTGTGAAGTGTATTTCTGGATATCCAGTATTTCTCATTGATGAGGGAAAATTCTTCTTTACAGAAGATTTCCAGCAAATTTCTAGCAAATAAATGTAGAAAGAATGATAGAATTATAAAATCATTTTGTAATCCCTAGTTAATTGATTAAAGTAAGAGTCATCAACAGACAAAACTATCAGATGAAAATTAATGATACATTTTAACAACATTAAAATGGGGATAACCAAAGATTATGTGCCTTCTGACAGGATTCAAAATGAATTACTGCTTGTGGGAGGCAGAATAATGCCTGCTCCCCCTGCCCTGCTCCCCCTGCCCCCAAAGATGTCTATTTCCTAATTCCAGAATCTGTGAATATGTTAGGTTACATGGCAGGGGAATTAAGGTTGCAGATGGAATTAAGGTTGTTAATTAGCTGACCTTAAAAAAAAGGAGATTATCCTGGATTATCCACTTGGTCCCCAGTAATCACAACAGTCCTTAAAAGAGGGAAGAAGGAAGGAGAAGAAGAGTTCAGAATGATGCAATGTGAGGAGGATTCAACCTGTTAACTTTGAAGTTGGAGAAGCGGAGACGAGAACTGAGGAATATGGGCAGCCTTGAGAAGCTGGAAAAGGCAAGGAAGCTCTCCCCTCAAGCCTTCAGAAGGGGATGCAGCCCGGCCCAAAGAGGAATTTTAGCCCAGTGAGATCTATGTGGGACTTCCAACCTACAGAATTGAAAGTTAAAAAAAGTGTGCTTTTTTTAAACCACTAAGTTTGTGGTAATTTGTTAAAGCAGCAATAGAAAACTAATATACCACTTATAAAAGTTTTTTTTTCACTGGGCTTCCCTGGTGGCGCAGTGGTTGAGAGTCCGCCTCCCGATGCAGGGGACACAGGTTCGTGCCCCGGTCCGGGAAGATCCCACATGCCGCGGAGTGGCTGGGCCCGTGAGCCATGGCCGCTGAGCCTGCGCGTCTGGAGCCTGTGCTCCGCAACGGGAGAGGCCACAACAGTGAGAGGCCCGCGTACCACAAAAAAAAAAAAAAAAGAAAGGTTTTTTGCTAAAAAATTGAAACTGAATATAATCAAGCCTCTAAAAACAGCTTCCATTTACAGAAAATATATGGGATAGATGAGCACAGTGCGTGATGCTACAAAGAGGCAAATTTAAAATGTGGCATACTCTACAGCTCAAATTGCTCAGGCTTCTGCCACAATGTCAGTGTCATGAGGGAAAATACAGGAGATTAGAAGAAACTCAGGAGATGTAAGAACCAAATGTAACCTTGTATCTTGTTTGAAAACCGATTCAAACAAACCAACTGTAAAACATATTTTTTAGGACAGTTGGTAAAATTTTACAATGGGCTACATAGGAAATGGAATTATTGTCGATTTATAAGGAATACCATTAATGGTTTTGTAATGTTATGTAAGAAAATGTACAGTTTTTAGTGATGCAAACTGAAGTATATAGGAGAAAATGAAATGGTGTCTGGGGCTCTACTTTTAAAATTTTTAGAAGGAAGGGAAGAAAGAAAGAAAGAAAGGAAGGAAGGAAGGAAGGGAGGGAGGGAAAGGAAGAAAGAAAGAAAGAAAGGAGGGAGGGAGGGAGGAAGGGAGGAAGGAAAGAAGCAAGGAAGGAGGAGAGAAGGAAGGAATAAAGAAAGGAAGAAAAGATGAGGAAGGAAAGAAAAACTGATACAACATAATGCCCAAATCTTGATAATTGTTGAATTTTGGTAATGGGTATATCAGGGTTCACTGTAGCTCTCTCTTTGTTTCTTTGTATGTTTGAAATGCTTCATTTGAAAACATTTTTAAAGAAAGAAAAAATACATCTAAGAGAATCACTTTTTTTCATGAAATTGTAGTACTTAGATGAGTTTTTTGCCTTCCAAGGCAATTTTACCTAAACTTATATTTC
This sequence comes from Orcinus orca, assembly GCF_937001465.1. Classification (NCBI taxonomy): domain Eukaryota; kingdom Metazoa; phylum Chordata; class Mammalia; order Artiodactyla; family Delphinidae; genus Orcinus; species Orcinus orca. Next base: position 131,843,933 of record NC_064559.1, on the reverse strand, counting down.
ACACATAAGGATCACAGTTAAGGCCAACCCTAAATAAAATTATGGATTTAGCAGTGTTTACCTTCAGAGCTCCTGTTGCTAGCTTCCCAGGACTTTCTAGTGTTCCTGATCATAAAGCCTTTGAGGAAAAAATTTTTGATAATTTCACTCACATTAAGGTGTAAATGATTACCGATATAAATTAATTAAAATAGAAATAATGTTTTAAGTAAAAAATCTCTAATGGTGGAATGTGAAGCATCATTAAAACTCTTTTTTTTTCTCTTTTTTTTGCGGTACTTGGGCCTCTCACTGTTGTGGCCTCTCCCGCTGTGGAGCACAGGCTCCGGACACGCAGGCCCAGCGGCCATGGCTCACGGGCCCAGCCGCTCCGCGGCATGTGGGATCCTCCCAGACCGGGGCACGAACCTGCGTCCCCTGCATCGGCAGGCGGACTCTCAACCACTGCGCCACCAGGGAAGCCCTAAAACTATTTTTTTGTTTTGTTTTTTAACAGGGTACTTTTTCTTCAATTACTTCACAAAGCTGCCTAAGCTGCCTAAGGTAGTTTAAGAGAATTAAATTTACATGGACTAACCACTTCACACCAAAGGGCCCACATCATTAAAAGGTGAGGAACCCAGCAGATGTGACCTCACACCAGAGGGCCCACATCACAAAGGGGATGGGAACCAGGCAGGAGTGACCTCACACCAGAGGGCCCACAAAAAAAAAAAAAATTTACATGGACCAGAAACCATCTGTCATCCATTCCCAACCAGAGAGTAGCCTAATTTTTGCTTCATCAGCTGATAAAGGGGCATGGTAGAAGTATTACAGGACTTTGGAGGGAAAGAATCTTGTACTGAACTGTCTGGGTTTTAATACCTAGACCACCACTTACTGGCTGTGTGACCTTGACCAAGTTATCTAGCCTCTCATGCCTCAACTTCCTCATCTGTAATTGGGCTCATAGCAGTACCAGCCTAAATGGTGGTTGTGAGGATTGAGTTAATACACAGAAAGCAGGTAGAGCAATTTTCCCACCTAAAAAACACTCAATAAATATTAACTATCATATTATCTTTGACACTCCTCTTTTCTATAGGAATGATTAAAAATCAGTTATCCAGTATATTCATAATTAAGGTATCTGAACAATTGAGAAGGTCATTATTTGGAGAAATGGCTACTACTTGGCCAATCTTCTGGTACAATATCCATATATTTTCCAAGCAATTAGTATGTACTTGTTACCTTGTGCAGAGCTTCTGAATGATGCAGAAGGATTGAATCTTCTTCCTTTGGAAGAAGTAATCAAATAAAAAAACAAAAGACTTTTTAAGTAATTTCGCTCCAGCTCTTTTCTCCACACCAAAATTTCAAAATTCTATAGCTCATCAATCCACCCAATTCCTTGGTCAATTAAAGGCTCTACCCCTACAACATTACTTCCTTTCTTCCACCTCATAACTTTTATAGCTTTATATGCAAAGTGGGGGAATATAACTGACATTTCTCTGCTTAAGTCCAAGAGCAGTTACATGAGCCACTCCCTGGATTAGAAGGGGAAGGAGTCTTCTAGACATTATACCATACCCTTTGCAGGGGGCTCTGGAGTGTTGTAACTCCTGCTGATTTTACGAAGTTCTTCCCGCGCCCCTCACACCCCCAATTTTTCTTGCCCAAAGCAGTAAGTGAAGGAGTGTGACGCGCCGCAGTAAAGGTCTAGTGAACTTGTCTTTCCTGGGAAAAAAAGCGCTGACACCCCAGGAAGACAAAGTGCTGAAAGGCTGCACTGGTTGATTTGAACTCAGTTCTTGATAAAACATTTATTTAAATGACTGGTTAGCACCAACTGGAAAGCAGGGGGATAGGGATAAAGCGCAGACCTGGTTAGCAGCGCGGACCTCGTTAGCTCCGCAAAACAGTTGGCTCCCTGGGCAGTGCTGCGCGGAGCGCCTGCCGGCGGGGTTAAAACACAGCTACTACGCCTGCGCACACCCTCCCGGGTCACGTGCCGGCGCTGTTCGGGTCTCCGAGATTCTCCGTGACTGAGGTTCGGCAGCCATAAGGGACCGTCAACAAAGAGACGAGAGGCGTCAGCATTTTCCTTTAGGGGGCGGATTCGGGTAGGAGCAGAGCTTTCGGTATGAAACGCCCGTTTCTTCCAGAGGCGGGGAAGTGAGACCCTGTACTGGGCCTGCGGGGCGCCGCCGTACCTTTGTGGAACATGGCCCGCCGTGGGGAGGATAGCGTGGCCCCCGTGGTACTTCTGGAGTCCCCTGGAGTTTCCAGTAAGGGCTTGCAAAGGAAGGGGCCCAGTGAGCGGCGCCGGCTGAAGGCGATGGTGTCGGAGCAGCTCAGCCAGGATCTGCTCAGGTAGGAGGAGGCGGGAACTCAGGCTGCTTCAGTTCTTAAGGCGCCCACCTCCGTACCAGAAACTGTGGCTCCTCGGTTTCTCCATCCCTCCCTGCTTTGTCCGCCTCACCTCAGGCCACTGCAGGACGCTCACTGGTCTCCTCACTACAAAGAGGATTCTTTCGCCCTTATAACCAATCCAGAGCACCTCGGAGACCACGTACCAGATTAAAGAAGAAAACCAAAATTACCGTCATAGTTCTGTGCAGCACCAGTTTATGCCAAAATACTCTAACACGGGTAGGCTTAAGTCTTGAAAGACTCGCTAATGTCGGGGTGGATACAGGTTTCGTGGTCCTGAAACTTACACAACTTTTTATAAGCTCAAACAATTCTAAGAAAAATGATACAATTAGATATATATATTTTTATATTTATTTTTTATATTTATTTTATATATATATTTTTATATATTTTTTTAATTTTTTGAGTATCTATTTAGAATGAGTAAAAATGGATCAGATTACTGGAGCGCTGGAGGTCTCTTTTGAGCGCTCTTTAAACGATTTAGCACAAATGCTTTCGTAGAAATACTTCCTGATCACAACCTGGCTTCCCCTCTCCTCCTAGAATACTCTACAGCCCGCAGCAACTCCCAGCAATTCCCAGTTCCCATGAGGACTCTAGCAAATGGAGAGTTGTTGTGAAGCTTAACTCAGGCTATAGTGAATCCAGGAACGTCATCTCAGTTAATAAAGAAAATGAAGCTTAGAAATATTCCCTAGCTAGTTACCATTTCCACCAAAACATTGATTCTTGAACTTTAGTGTGCATCAGAATCACCTGGAGAGCTTAGATTTACTGAGACCCAGACCTTAATTCTGATATAGTTGGTCTGGGATGGGGCGTGAGATTTTTGCATTTCTAGCAAGGTCCCAGGTGATGCTGCTGGCCTGGGTCACACTTTGAGAACTATTGAACTAGTGTAAACATAATTACTATTAATAACAGTTGTGCAGCACTCTACATTTAAAAAGTGCTTACTGTTGCCCACACTTAAGGTTCCACCATTTATAAACTGAACTTTATAAAGCAAAAAAATTTCCTTTTAATTTGGGCCTGTCTATGAGAGATTCTGCCTTGTCTCCACCACTGGGGGAATTGATGTACAACATTAAAAAAAAATGAGAGTGAAGTTGTTCTGTTTCTAGGATGAATCTCTAAGGATGTGGTACTCCTCTTCAGTGGCTCTATTCTTCTGGCTGTATTGTGAGCCTTGAAGTGTCATGAATTTAAAGAAGATAATACATCTAATTTATATAAAGAAAATGAGGTCATAAGTATAGTAGGTGAACAATTTATCCTCATCCTAGCAGCAATGAAAGGATAGGATCCTGAAGTCTCAAGTTCCTGTTACAAGCAAAAGTGTTTTTGTGTGTGTGTTTTTTTTTTAAACAACTAAAAAATCTCATATACTCACCCAGCCATACTCTTCTACAAACTCCTTGAGGGCAGATACTATGCTTTAGTCCCATTTATGTCCCCAGTGCTTCGTACATGGTACATGCTCAGTAAATTTTTAGTGAGAATTGGGTTTAATCAGTAGTCTAAAATGCTTTAGATAGGTGAATACAGTAGGTGACAGAGAAATAAGATGGAAAGAAGCTGGGCCTTGACACCACTGAGCCTTTGCTCCAGCCTATCCTTCCTCTAGAGTTTATTATGAGATGAGCCAATAAAACCCTCCTTAATGTTTAAGCAGGTCTGAGTCAGATATTGTTACTTGTAACAGATAACAAGATATGCTTATAACTGATACAGGTAGTTTTATAAAATAAAAAGCACTGTATTTTCACATTAACATTTTTTAAAACATTAACTTTTTTTTTATTTGACGAATACTCATGAGCATCTATTATGAACAAGGCAGATTCCCTAGTGACAGTTGTATGGCTACCAGCTGCAATGCTTGTTTATTCACTTGGGGAGAAGTGGGGGATGGGTAGAAGGTGGGTGGGAAGGAGGAATAAATGGTGTATTTGTATTTGTACAATTTGAGTTTTTATTAATGTTTGGGAGACCAATACATTCTTGTATAACTTTAACAATCGCTTATGAAATAACTTATTGATTAAAATATTGACTAAAATGCATCTATTTGCTCATTGTTTCCAAGGTTCTGAAAGCTTTGTGCTCTGAAGCATTTGTTTTGTTTAGGGTAAAATACAGCCAAATCCAAAAAAGCAGATATTGAGCTCTTGCTGTCTAATGAAGGTACAGTTTTTGCCTTTGGAGAGTTCATTGTCTGAATATAATATATTTTAGTTATATTAAAATAATATAATTTTATTATTATAAAAATAATAATGATACAGTGACAAGTGCTGTGATAGAGGTATGTACGGAGGGATCAGAGGAAGGAGCCAGTAACTGGATCTTGGGGGAGTGAGTGTCAGTGGCAACATTCTAAGCTTTCACTGTAATGGATATCTTTATCCATACTTGGACCTCCTGTAGTGTACTAGTGTGATTGCTAGTTATATCCTGCAATACAGAAGTCCTCTGAGAATATATAACTTGCTGATGATAATGTTATACTATATGAAGTACTATTTAACATTTACAGAGCAGAAATATATAGTTACCACACAGAAAAAACATTGTGACAGTTTCTATTATGATGCTGATTTCTGTTCTTCTATCACCTTACATGTGAGCTTTACCATAACTATGTCCTAACATTAGTAAAGGGATTTGAATGGGCTTTCCTTGAGTCCATCGTTTTAATAATAGATTAGAGCATAGTTCTATATTTTGTGGGGTGGGCAATGGAAAAGGGCTTAAATGTCACATTCTTGATAGCCAAGCCTGCATTTCAGACTTGGTATTTAACAGTAGTCAAAGTACAGCGTACCAGTTTCTAGACTGGATTGTCTGTTATTGCGTGTGGTTTGCTGGTGGTGTTGACTGTTTACTTTTTTTGCTTCAGTTTTAGTAAGATTTTAAAAAATTGATTCAATAGTCAACAATCACATTACTTTGTGTTCTCTTTCCAAAATAAATCTAAAGTACATACATTATAAAGGAAAATCAACATAAGTAGCAGAAGATAAATTTTATTGGTAGAAGGAATTAAAAGGAAAAGATATTTTTTGAAAAAATAGTCTTACTCTTTTAGTGTAATTACCTTTGTTTTCATTATAAATTTTAGAAAATTGCCTTCTAAACCAATATTAGACAATGTTCTTTGGATGAACTGAGAATAAACTCATTTTCGTACTAACTTAATTTTGTTATCTCTGTGTTTTTAGTTTATGTGTTTTTTTTTAAATTTTTTTCGGTACGCGGGCCTCTCACTGTTGTGGCCTCTCCCGTTGCGGAGCACAGGCTCTGGACGCGCAGGCTCAGCGGCCATGGCTCACGGGCCCAGCCGCTCCGCGGCATGTGGGATCTTCCTGGATCGGGGCACGAACCCGTGTTCCCTGCATCGGGAGGCGGACTCTCAACCACTGCGCCACCAGGGAAGCCCTATGTGTTATTTTTAAAGCTTATTTTATAAAAATGGGCATATTATATATTAACTGTGTATAATTAATTAGTTTAATTAATTAACTAATTAAACTATGGTTCCTTTTTATTCCTTATAGGCTTCTAAGAGAAGAAGTCCATACAGATGTTACTTTCTCAATAGGCTGTACTTTGTTCAAAGCACACAAAGCAGTCCTTTTAGCAAGGGTTCCTGATTTCTATTTTCATACTGTTGGACATACAAATAACTTAACAAATCATGAACCTGTTGCTGTGGAGAATTTTGAAGCTTCAGAATTTAGAATATTTTTACAGTAAGTGCTTTCTTCATCTTTTTTTCTAGTATGTAATTGCCTATTTTTTAAACATATGTGTGTGTTTTTATTTCATGTATTTTCATATCTATTTTATAACCTTCTAACTTAAATTCCATATTATCTTAGTAATTAGTGTTAGTAGAGGCTAAGTATTAGTATTAGAGTCTTTGAGGCTTAGTATTAGGAGAGGCTAATTTCTGCTTGAGATTGATCCTGAGAGAGGAGAAATATATCTGCTTTAGAGAACTGTCTATTCACATCCTTTGTCCATTTTTCAATTGGATTATTTGTCTTTATATCATTGAGTTATAGGAGATCTTTATGGATTCTGGATATTAGGCTCTTATCAGATATATGATCTGCAAACACTTTCTCCCAATCAGTGGGTTGTCTTCACATTCTTGATGGTGTCATTTATAACACAAAAGTTTTAGATTTTTTAATGTAGCCTAGTTTATCTAATTTTCTTTTGTCACTTGTACTCCTGCTATTGTAGATAAGAAACCATTGCCTATTCTAGGGTCACAAAGAGTTATTCTTATACTTTCTTCTATGAATATTTTGGGTTTATGCTTTTAACTCTTACATTTAGGTCTGTGATCCATTTTGAGTTAGTTTTTGTGTGTAATGTAAGGAAGGGGACCAACTTTATTCTTTTGTGTGTGAATATCTAGTTGTCCCAGTACTATTTTTGGAGAGACTATTCTTTCTCCATTGGATTTTCTGTACAGCCTTGTTGAAAATCAGTTGTCCATTGCTATGGACTGAATCGTTTCCCTTGAAAATTCGTATGTTGAAGCTCTACTCCCTAATGTGATGGTATTTGGAGATTGTGCCTTTGGGAAGTAAATTAGCTTTAGATGGGACCTCATGATAGGAATAGTGCCCTTATAAGAAGAGACACCAGAGAGCTCGTTCTCTCTCTTTCTCTGCCATGTGAGGGTACAGTGAGAAGGTGACTGACTGCAAGCCACGAAGAGAGTTCTCACCAGAACCCCACCATGGTGACATCTGATCTTGACGTCCAGCCTCCAGAACTGTAAGAAATAAAATTCTGTTGTTTAAGCCACCAGTCTATGATTTTTGTTGTGGCAGCCCAAGCAGACTAATACACACATAAACGTTAGGGTTTATTTCCGGTCTCTAAATTCTTTTCCATTGGTCTGTATGTCTGTCCTTAATGCCAGTGCCAATTATCATTTTAACTTTTATGAGAAATCAGAGTTGGATTTTTGTGTTTTTATGTCCTGAATCCTAGGTATTTTTTAGATGCTAGTCTTTTAGTTATTTGCTGACATACTATTTGCCTATAATCAAAATCATGTTGACTTTAATGTTGAAAATTCTTTTTGGATAATTAAACTTAAGTATATGTGTGTGATTTGGTGTATTTTTCTTCATTTCATGCTCTGACAGTTGCTTGAATGATCTGTTTTTATTATTTCAGAGTTTCTTATATGAAGCTCCAATAAGCATAAACAGAAAAATGGGTATCCTTGGCTTCCTCTGTTTGTAAGAACAGTATGACATACTATAATTTAAACAAATACTTTAAGTGCAATTTAGAAAATCATTATCATTTTCCAGTATAGTTCATAATAGGTTCATCACTGAGTTCCAGCCATAATTTTAAAATACACACTTTTGTTTTTCTAGTAGGTGGTATAGTGGCTTTGTTGTAGAGTAGGCTCTGTGGTCAAGCCAGGTCTACCATTTCTAACTGAGTGAACTTGGACTGATCACTTACATTAGTTTCCTCACCTGAAAAATGGACATAATACCTACCTCATAGCGTTGTTGTGAGGGTTAAATTAGATGCTTGTGAAGCACTTAGCTCAGTGACCTGAGATATAGTAAGCACTGAATACATTGTAAGTATTATTCATAGTAGTAGCCCTTTGATATTACACATTTCTCCAGCTATTGAGTGTATGTTTAGAAAAAGATGCTTGGGAAAAGTCAAATTTTTATATATTAGAGAAAGAGAAATTACATTAATGTTATCCTTTATTTGTTGTCTTTAAAAGGGTTAGAAAAAAAGATTGAATGAGAGACAGTATGGTAGAGTGGAGAAAGCACTGGACTTGGCAACAAGACAGAGATATGCCTTCTGGCTGTGCATTACCTTGTTTTATGATTTCTTTGAGCCTTAATTTTCTCATATTTAGAACAAGGACGTTGGAGTAAATGGCTTTGTGCTTCCTAGCACTTCACAATCCTCTGTTTTAAGCACTTAATCACATTGTTTTGTGTTAGGTTAGTGAAATATGTCTGTGGTTATGTAAGCTCCTTGAGATTAGATCATCTCATCGATGTGAGCATTCCCAGTGGTATCTCATCAGTGTCTTGCATATAGAAAGTGCTTGTGATGTACCTCCCCCTTTTTTAAAAGGCAGATTGTATTGAAATTTTCTGTGTTAATATAAAGCATAAGGAGAGGATTATAATGTGGAGTATTGAGATAACATTTTTTAGTAAAAATTCTGATAACAGATTTTTAAATTTTTATAGTATGAAATGCAGTCCTTATAAGTATCTTCAACACACATCCTTCTCTTTAAATAACCAATAAAGATTTTGAAGTATACTGTCATATTGCTACTTATTGTAGGGTCCTTTGCTATGCACTTAAGTTAGCATAGTAAGTACAGTCTTCGAAGAAATTTTTTATGTACCGTGTCTTCAGATATGGCTCAAATGATTGGCACTGGAAAGTAGTTCCTGCTTTATGACCTCATGATTAAAATTCAATAAAAATCTTTGATTTCCTAAGACTTACCACATTATAGTTGTGTGTGCATGTTTGTGTGTGTGTGCGTGCACTGTGTGTGTAAAGGAAGGAAAAAAGGGAAGACCTTTAAATTTTCAATTTAACATCAATAACTGGGAAATGCTAGTATAAAATGTCAATCAAGTAAACACATAGAACAGCAGCACAGTGTAAAAGATTCCGTTTCCCCTACAGCTTTCTCAGGTGGTGGCTATTTTCTCTCCCACATCCCTTACACTAGTAGGGCTGAAGTGGGTGGAATAGGTGTCTTGTAATATTAACTATATATATATGTAACTTGGCATCTGGGGCCTCACTAACTGGGGAGAGACTGCCCCTTCCAGAGTTAGCTAATTCCCTGAGCATGACTTTGATATGCAAACCAAGTAATCCTGAAGCCATTCCTACACCCACCTCTTCTGTCTGTTTCTTATACTCTAGAAGGCAACACTCTCCTTCCCTAATCATCCCAGAGCCAGGTACCAGACAACTAAAGACCATCCTTATAGCCCAGAGCCCCTCTCCCCCAAATTACTCAAACTATTTAATCCTAAACTTGGTCAGCTGCTTACCTTGCCTCACCCATTCCTTCCCACAAAAACCACTTTTGCCTATGCTTTGCCCTCCCTGTTATGTCTCTAATAGATGCTGTTGCTTCCCCATGTGGCCCTATCTGGCATGGTATTCCCCATTCCTCTTGTGAACTGTAAGTTGTAAACTATCTATTCACTGGTAATCATCTCCTGATCAGTTGGCCTCACCATACCTGAATAAACCTAAATTCCCAGGTACCTTTTTTTTTGTTGCCACGTGGCTTGCAGGATCTTAGTACCAGGGATTGAACCTAGGCCACAGCAGTGAAAGCCCAGAATCCTAACCAGTAGGCCACCAGGGAACTCCCCCCAGGTACATTTTAAAACACTTGTGAACTTCATTACTGCCTCTAGACCTTTCTCCCTCCCTTCTTCCTAAACCCCCTGTCTTTGAATCTCATCTTACCAATCTGTACCACTGGTCAGTCATCCATAGACCCCTCCAGGTCAGTCCTCTTCATTCTTCAAAGAAATTGACTATTGTCAGTTTCTCTAATAACTTAATTCTTGGTGATTGCACTTGCCATACCCATTAGCAGTCACTTTCCACTCTCTCCTCCCCCCACTTCCTGGCAACCAATAATCTACTTTCTATCATGGTTTTGCCTATTCTGGGCGTTTCATGTAAATGGATTTTTATAGTATATGGCCTTTTATGTGTGGGTTTTTAAACTGGGTGTGATGTTTTCAAGGTTCATCCATGTTGTGTTGTTTATCAATACTTTGTTCCTTTTTATGGCTGAATATTTCATTGTGTGATGGATCAAGGGTTGCCAAGACCATTCCCAGGTTTGATGATTCACTAGGAGGACTCATAAGACTCGGCATATAGTTATACTCTAGCCTCTGATTTATTACAAAGGAAACAAAGGGAAAAGGTACATGGGGTGAAATCCACGGGAAACAAGACACAAGCTTCCAAGGGTCCTCTCCCAGTGGAGCCACACAGGCCATGTTTAATTTTCCTACAGTGAGTTATGACAGCAACTCTGTAATGTTGCCAACCACGGGGGCTCATTACAGGCTCAATGCCCAGAGTTTTTACTGGGAGTTGGTCTCCTGCCTGATGTGTACCCATATTCCAGACTCCTAGAAGGAAAGCATGTGTTCAGCATAAACCATATTATTTGTATACACAATGCACAAGCTAAAAACAGCTGAGCCACCTTTGTCATTTAGAGAATGCTAGGAACACCGTTGAAATAATGTTCCCAGATACCAGCCAAGGACACCTCTTACAATCAAGTCTTTCAAAAGATAGCAGTCCCACCTGTGTTAACTCTTTTCTGTACATATGGATATAAATTGTGTTTATGCATTCATCAGTTGATATACATTTCAGTTGTTCTGACTTTCTGGCTGTTATAAATAATTCTACTACAAACATTCATGTACAAGTTTTTGTGTGAACATATGCTTTCAGTTCTCTTGTGTTATGTACCTAGGAGTCGAATTGCTGGGTCATATGTTAAACGTTTTGAGGAACTGCCAGACTCTTCCAAACTGGCTACACCATTTTACATTCCTACCAGCATGTATGAGGATTCCAGTTTCTCTGTGTTCTTGACAACACTTGTTATTGTTATTATGTCTTTTTGATTATAGGTACCCTAGTGGGTGTGAAGCAGTAACTCATTGTGGTTTTGATTTGCATTCTTCTGATGGACAGTGATGTCGAATATCTTTTCATGTGCATATTGGTTGTTTGTATATCTTCTTTGGAGAACTATCTGTTCGCATTCTTTGCCCAGTTTGAAATAGGGTTATTTGTCTTTACACTATTGAGTTTTGTAAATTCTTTTTTTTTTTTTTAAATAAATTTATTTATTTACTTTTGGGTGTGTTGGGTCTTCGTTTCTGTGCGAGGGCTTTCTCTAGTTGCAGCGAGCGGGGGCCACTCTTCATCACGGTGCGTGGCCCTCTCACTGTTGCGGCCTCTCTTGTTGTGGAGCACAGGCTACAGATGCACAGGCTCCGTAGTTGTGGCTCTCGGGCCTAGTTGCTCCGCAGCATGTGGGATCTTCCCAAACCAAGGCTCGAACCCGTGTCCCCTGCATTGGCAGGCAGATTCTCAACCACTGTGCCACCAGGGAAGCCCCTGGAAATTCTTTATATATTCTAGATACGAGTCCCTTATCAGATATATGATTTGCAAACATTTCTCCCATTTTGTGGGTTGTCTTTTAACTTTCTTGATGGTATCCTTGAAAACACAAAAGTTTTTAATCTCTATGACTTTCATTTTATTTTTTCTTCTATAACTTGTGCTTTTAGTGTCATATCTAAGAAACCATTGCCTAATCCAAGGTCACAATTACTTATCCTGTGTCTACCTTTTTAGTTCTTACATTTAGAGCTTTGACCTATTTTGAGTTAATTTTTGTATATAGTGTGAGGCTAGGGTCCAACATTGTTCTTTCACATTTGGATATCTAGTTGTCCCAGTACCTTTTTTTTTTTTTTTTTGTATAGGTAAGAAGTGGATTTATTTAGAGAGATACACAGATACATTCCATATACAGAATGTGGTCTGTCTCAAAAGGCGAGAGTGGCCCTGGGAGGAACACACTCCACAGACAGAGTGTGGGCCGTCTCAGAAGGTGAGAGGCCCAGCACTGTTTTGTTTTGTTTTTGTTTTTTGCGGTACTCGGGCCTCTCACTGTTGTGGCCTCTCCCGTTGCGGAGCACAGGCTCCGGACGCGCAGGCTCAGCGGCCATGGCTCACGGGCCTAGCCGCTCCGCGGCATGTGGGATCTTCCCGGACCGGGGCACGAACCCGTGTCCCCCGCATCGCCAGGCGGACTCTCAACCACTGCGCCACCAGAGAAGCCTCCGCAGCACTGTTTTTTGAAGAGACTTTTCTTTCTCCATTGGATTGTCTGAATACCTGTAAAGGAAAAACACCCTCCTGTGTGTCTCCTTTACTCTTAATACTCTGCTCATTGAGTACTTTACTTCTGACACTTGTGGTCACCAAATTCGCAGGAGTTTTTCCCCACACCAAACAATTCTGAGGTTCTCCAGATGCCAGCTGGGTGTCCTACAGATTTAACTCAGTTCTGACACTATTTACCTGGAGATTGCTACCTGTGCCTCAGGTTGTTGCCTGTGCTTCTGATCAACTGGCTATAAATGTAGATTCCTATGACCCCTTCCTCAGGTTCAATTAATCTGCTAGAGCAGCTCACAGGACTTAGGAAAACTTTTTACTTACCATATTACTGGTTTATTATAAAAGGAAAAAATTCAGGAACAGCCAGATAGAAGTGATGCATAGGGCAAGGGATATGGGAAGGAGCTTCCAAGCCCTCTCTGGGTTCACTACTCTCCCAGCACCTCCATGTGTCCACCAACCCAGAGGCTCACTGAAACCCATCCTTTAGGGTTTTCATGCAGGCTTCATTACATAGGCATGATTGTTTAAATCATTGACTGTTGGTGATTAATTCAACCTCTCCCCTCTCCAGAGGTGGAGGGGAGAGCTGAAAGTTCCAACCTTCAAAGCACTTGGTTGGTTCTCCAGGCAACCAGCCCCTATTTTTAGGAGCTTTCAAAAAGTCACCAACTTCACTAATGTAAACTCTGGTGTGGTTGAAAGGGGCTTGCTATGAATAACAAAAGACATTCATTTCACCTTTATCCTTCTGGAGCTATTTCAGGACCTGGGAACAAAACTTAAGTACTATAATAAAAGATGTTCTGTGGTTTTTACATAGGAAATTAGAAGGGTTTTAGAAGCTACGTGCTGGGAATAGTGGACAAAGACCAAATATATAGTTCATATTATATATCACAACACCCCTGTTTAAAATCAGTTGCCTATAAATCTATATTCTAGACATTCAATTCTATTCCACTGATCTATGTGTCTATCCTTATACCAGTACCACACAGTATTGATGGCTATAGCTTTGTAGGAAGCTTAGAATTCAGAAAGTGTGAATCTTCCAACTTGGTTCTGTGTAAAGATTGTTTTGGCTATTCCAGCATTTCTATTTGACTTTGAGGGTTGGCTTGTCAATTTCTGCAGAAAACTAGCTGAATTTTGATAGCTGTTGCACTGAATCTGCAGATTAATTCAGAGAGTATTGCCATTTTTACAATATTAAATCATCTGGAATGTGTTTCCATTTATTTAATTGCTTTCAGCATTGTTTTGTAGCTTTCAAGATATGTCTTGCACTTTTTGTGAAATATGTTTCTAAGTATTTTATTTTCTTGATGCTGTTGTAAATTGAATTATTTTCTAATTTCATTTTGGATTGTTCATTGCTAGTGATTTTTGCATATGAATCTTGTACTTTGCAACCTTGCAGAACTTGTTTAACAAATAGTTTTTGGGTGAATTTCCAAGGATTTTCTATACACATGTTTGCTATTTGTAAATGAAGATAGCTTTACTTATTCCTTTCCAATCCAGCTTATTTCTTTTTCTTGCTTAATTGCCCTGGCTAGAATCTCCAGTTAAATGTTGAATAGAAGTGGTAAGAGCAGACAGACATCCTTACTGATCTTAGGAAGAAAGCTTTCAGTCTTTTACCGTTAAGTCTGATGTTAGCTGTGAGTTTTTCATAGATCTCCTTTATCAGGTTGAGGATGTTTCCCTCTACTGTATTGTTGGTTTGCTGAGTGTTTTATTATGACAGGGGGTTGGATTTTGTCAAATCCTTTTTTTTTTTTTTTTTTGGCATCAACTAAGATGATCATGTAGTTTTTGTCCTATTGATATGGTGTCTTAGTCCATTTGGGCTGCTATAACAAGACACTGCAGACTGGGTGACTTATAAACCACGGAAATCTATTTCTCATAGTTCTGGATGCTGGAAATCCAAGATCAGAGTGCCAGCATGGTAGGGTTCTGGAGAAGGCCCTGTTTTAGGTTGCAGACTGCTGACTTCTCATTGTTCCCTCACATGGTAGAAGAAGGTGAGGGATCTCTTTGGAGCTGCTTTTAATAAGGGCACTAATCCCATTCATGAGGACTCCACCTAATCATCTCCCAAAGGCCCCACCTACTAATATCATCACATTGGGAGTTGGCTTTCAACATATGATTTTAGGGGACACAAACATTCAGGCTATAGCATATGGTATATAATATTGATTTTCATCTGTTTAACTGCCCTTGAATTCCTGAAATAAAGCCCAGTTGGTCATGATGTATAATTCTTTTTATATGTTGCTGGATTCACTTTGCTATGATTTTGTTGAAGATTTTTTCTCTATATTAGTAAGGAATGTTGGTCTGTAGTTTTCTCTTCTTGTGATGTCTTTGTCTGCTTTTATGTCAGGATAATTCTGGCTTCACATAATGAATTGGGAAGTGTTCCATCTTATATCTTTTGGAAAAGTTTGTGAAGGATTGGCATTAATTCTTCTTTAAATTTGGTAGAGTTCAGCAGTGAAGCCACCTGGTCCTGTGTTTTTCTTTGTGAGAAGTTTTTGATTACTAATTCAATCTCTTGTTATTTGTCTATTCAGATACCCTGTTTCTTCTTAAATCAAGTTTGGTTAGTGTGTATCCTTCCTAGGAATTGTCCCTTTCATTTAGGTTATATAATTTGTTGGCATTATATATTCCTTTTTAACATTAAAAATTTTTATAGACTACTTTTCAAACTTTCTGTTATTTTAGATTGATCTTTCCTCTAGTTAGTCCAGATTAGAAAGGTTTTAAAACTATATAGCCGTTATCTATGAACGCAGCATGCTGGAAAACTAGCTTTTAAGAATCACTGACATTTATTTTACATTTTGTCTTTTAGGACTGTATACTCATCAAACAGAAACATAAACTATGAAGAGGAAATTCTCAGGAAAAAGATAGTGGAGAGTGGAGTACCACAAAAGAAATGTGACTTCAGTGTTGGAAAGTGTACTGACAATGATGGAAGGTCATCTGTAGGTAAAAGGTCATCTGATCATTCTTTTATGAAGCATGAAATTCCAGAAGATAACAATAAAGAGGACATTCCAGAAGATAACAACAAGGAGGACAATTTAATTTCCACTGGTGAGGTATTTTTTATGGATTTTTATAAAATTTTATAGCCATGAAAGTAATTATATTCTGATACAATTAGAGAAAAATATACTTCACAAGTCAGCTCTACTGATCACTTTTTATAAGTAAATGAAATAAAAGTAAATGAAAGTCAATATAATAAAAATAAATGAAAGTAAATTATGGGTAAATGGAAATAATAATATGGTCAACTCCCAGTTTTCCTAAGTAATTAGAGATGGGGTTATTATTAAAAAATACACACATAATTCATAATTCTTTTAAGCCTCCATATATTGTCATCCTTATTCTAATCTACACCAATAAAAGCTTTAGCAGATTATAGAATCAATTCTGTTATAACACAATATATGCATTCCTTAAAAAACACCATGCAACACAAAAATCACCAATACATTTTGTCATGACACAAAATCACTGAAACTTTTGTCGTGACACATTTTTAAAAGATAGGAACCTAATAAAAATGGTTAGCATAGTTTTACCCATGTTAAATGGTTCAGAAATATGTAAGTACTACAATAAATGTGGCATTTGACCTTGAAAAACACCTCTAGTTTGTTTGTATAAGTGGGTGTCAGAAGGGTTGCAGCTTGTGAATTATTGTGAATTGGTGGAAGGAGGTTGTTAAGGATATAGATATATATACAGTAGATATTCTAACAGGAAACTCGAGACCCCTGGATCAGAGAACAGACTGTTTGTTACTTACAGAGCATCTCAGCACCACTTCCCAACCCTTAGTCCCCACGAGGCTATGTGGTGAGGGCCTGATGTTACCTGTCCTGCACGTGCAGTGGGATTGCACCATAGGAGGGGAACACCAACATTATGAGACTTTTATAGGCTGCTGGCAGATCTGCCCATCCTCCTCTGCAGAGAGAGAGAGACACCTCTCTCTCGGGAAGGTAAATAAATCTTCTCTGGTTAGGATAAGGTAGCTTCAGTACCCTAGAGTGTAAGGAAATGGTTTTGAGGGGAGGGTAGTCTGAATCTTTCTGGAGCATCACATTATCTCTGACTTCTAAGACATGTTTGTTGTTTAACCATCTTTTATCCAAATTTGCCAGTGCTCTGCTCAGAAAGGCCAGACCATACAGAAGCACAAAAATATTCGTAGAAAATGGTCTCCCAGAAGTTGCTATCTGAAATCAGATAGAAGTTTGTTACACCAGAAATGGGTAGGTGTGGGTGAACTGAGGTATCTGGTATATGTTTCAGGTGTTTGTGTACGTTTTGTGTATTCTTACAGGGCTGAGTTGGGCTTGGTGCAGTTCTTTGCATTGACCTAGTGTTTCTCATGGATTAGCTTGCACCTAAGAGGGAAAAATCAAGAGCATAGTGTCAGAGAAGACAAAGGAAGTTTCAAGGAGGGTGGCATTGACTGTATGCAATACTGCAAAGGAGTTAAGATGTGGACAAGCAAGTGTAAGATGTGGACAAGCAAGTGTCTGGTAAACCAGTCAACACGGAGGTTTCCATGGAGTGATGGAGAAAGTAGATGAAGGCAAGGGGTTGAGGGGTTAATGAGCTCTATTCACTTATACTCAAAACTTGTTTGGCCACTTTAATAGGCTGCTGTGGGACCATGCAGAGCTCTAGACTATAGGCAGGAAAAATGGGTATCAAATACCAGCTCTGCCAACTGCTCTAACTATGTGGCCTTAGGAAAGTCCCTTACACTCTCTGAGTCTTAGAGTCCTCATCTATAAAATCAGTCTGAAACCACTTCTTAGGACTGAGATTAAATGAGATAATTAAAAAATATGAATAGATCTACCTCAAGCCTAGAACAGGCATACATGCATGTATTCTTTCATTCACCATAATGAGATACAGTGAACATATATAAAAGAAATCTAACTAAGCTTAAATCAGTTTGTTTTTACTGTTGTTGCACTAAACACCGGTAATAAAACTCTTTAGTTAACAGATACTTTCAAATATATCCAATTCTGCTATAACACTTGTTTTCAAAACATGGGTTTGATCCAACACAATTGACATATTAGGGAACAATTTGGGCATAATGGGGCTTTTTCCTTTCCTTCCCTCTTGGTCACTCCTCAGTCTCCTTCACTGGAACTTCCTCTTTCTGCCCCTTAAATAATTGGTATTCTCCAATTTTTTTTTTTTAGCTTCGTATCTAACCACTGACTAAACATATCTGTCTAAATATACCTTAAATATCTCAAAATTTAACTTGTGTCAAACTGACCTAATCATCCGCTTTCTCAACCTGCTCTTTTCTTAAATACTGTATCAGTGTGAATTATATTACCATCTTTCTCCTCAGTTACTCTTTTACCCTTCCTTCGATTCATGATCATGTCTGTTGATTTGTCTCCTAAATATTCTTAAATACTTCTCTTCTTTACCCTCCTGCCATTTCTTTATTTCAGGAATTTGCTATTTTCCTTGAGAATTTGAACCCCAGCTGGTCACCAGGCCTCTTGTTGTGCCACCCTCCATCTCTATTGTACAGAACAACGTCCATCAATTTCAAGTGTGGTCATGGCACTTCCCTTATTAAAATCCTGCAGTAGTCTCACACAGCCTTAATATAAATCCCAGCTTCTTTCCCATGGTGCAAGGGGATGTTGGGAACTGACTCCTGCCTAGAACGCTACTACCTCCTGTCTTCACAACCCCTCATACCCCCTGAGCTCTATTCTTACTGACTTACTTGGCATTTCCTTCTAAGGAAGTATGTTTTGCCACTTCTGTTCTTTTGCACTTGCTGTTTATTCCTGAGATGCTATTCTAATCATTACATTGAGTATCAACTTTGTGCTAGTTTTGAAGATTTGATAGTGAACAAAACAGATAGTGTTCCTATTCTGCAGTTTAGTAGGAGGTACAGTCAGGTAAGTTATGTACCAAGTGTGATAAGGACACAGATAGGGCCCATGTAACCTAGGCTTAGGCCTTCAGAGAAAGCTACATGAAGCGAGTGATATCTGAACTGAATCTTGAAGGAAAAAGCAGAAGTTAACCAGGCATAAAGAGTTTAGGGGAGAAGTGTTCCAGGCAAAGGAAACAACATGCCTGGAGGCAAAGAGAACCAGGCACATAGCAAATTTGGAAAACCAGAAATGGTTTGTTGTGGGTGTAGGGTAGAGTAGGGGACAGGAATGGTCAAAGTAAGGGATGAACCTGGATACATAAGCAAAAGCCAGATAATGAAAGCCTTCTATAAAGGATGACTTTATAGTCTATGGTCCAAACTAGGATTCTTTTGAGAGAGTGAAAGATGAAAAATTATTATTGCTGTTGATAATTATTCTGGGACAAGAGGCATTAATTGGACTGCCCCAGGCAAACGAAAAGATGTGGTCACCTTACTCATAAGCTATTTTAAGGAGTTTAGGTGGTACTATTTTGCAGGCTTAAGGAGTATGAACAGAGCAAATTTAAGGTAGAGTGGAATGATGACTTCAGGTTGTGGAACAGTTTTGGGTTTCTGTGATTGTGTTTTTGTTTTTGTTTTTCTGGGTACCACTTCTGACACCAAATGTGTGTGGTTTTTTTCCACATACCAATTCTCCTAGCACCAAATGGGCATGCAACAGTTCAATTCTGGCAGTTAACTATCTAGAGTTAGCACAGACCCCACAGGTTAGGGACTTAGTCCTACAATATTGCCCCCACTTCAACACAAGTGGAGTGCTTAGGCTACTGTAGGGGAGAAAAGAGTTCCTTCTACCTCCTTAGGTTCTGTGACTGGCCTACGAATTTAACTGAAGTAAGACAGATTAACACAAGGGGGAAAAATGGTTTTCATTACTTTCTTTTGTACCGGGAGTTTCACAAAGAAAGGAGATTCAGGAAGGTGGCCGGATGATTGAGGCTTATATATCATTTTAGGCTAAATGAAAGAAAGGACTTTTGGGCTACTAGGTGGTGGAGGCAAGTTATGGGAAGATGAGGGGAGAAAATGTATGGTGAATAAGGATTGTCTTGTTATGCAAATAAGAGTCAAGTGATGAGAATAGTAAGGAGATATCTTTACAAATGGAAATTTCCTTTACAAAAGGGAAAATTTGTACTTTTATTTTTAGGCAGTTAGGGGGATGTAAATAGCTTTTCCTGCATCTGCTCCTTCTCAAGTACCTTTAGCTCAAAATAATCCTCATGCCAAAGTGGCATGTTTTGGGGTGACATATTCTGGTGCTTTTTACTACCCGGGCTTGTGCCCAGTGACTACAAATTCAGGAGTTCCCATGACCATCCTCCTCCAAGGTTCAATAATTTGCTAGAATGACTCACAGAACTCAGGAACACATTTCTCTTACGTTTATGTGTTTATCGTAAAAGATATAATTTAGGAACAGCGAAATGGAAAAGATGCATAGGGTGAGGTATGGGGTGGGGTGGGCAAGGACAGTATACAGAACAAATTCCATGCCCCCTCAGGGTGCGCCATCTTTCTGTTACCAAGTCCAAGCTCGCTCGGCTCGCCGCATGACAAGCCAATAAATCAGAGACGAGGTGTTGAGGCAAGGAATATGACTTTATTTGGAAAGCTGGCAGACCGGGAAGATGGCATACTAAAGTCTCAAAATAACCATCTTATCGGGGTTTGGATGCCAGTTTCTTTTATAGCACAGAGAGGGGGAGGAGATGAGGAAGTAAAGTAAAAAGGCCATAAGTTTTGCAAATATCCCCTGGAATGGCCAGCCTCAGGGAGGGGATGTGTTAAATTCTTCTTTCTTGCAGCCATCCACGGGGTGGACAGGGTCCGGATGTTTCCCTGAACAAAGGCACTTTGGTTTAACATTCAGGCAGAGGGGCAGGGTTCCCTGAGGCAGGCCATTATGTATAGACAGTATCCTTTTAGTGAACAAAAGCAGTGGGAAGCAAGGGTTAAAGTCAAAGAAACATCCAATATGTAGTCAGATTTGGTTCTTCCCTGTTATATTTCCAACAAGTCAGTGTGTTCACCAACCCAGTAGCTCCCTGAATCTTATTCAAGAATTTTTATAATTCAATCTATAGCCCCCTTTCCCTCCCTGGATATGGGGGGGAACACTGATAGTTCCCACTCTTTAATCACATATTTGTCCTTTCTGGTGACCAGCCCCCATCCTGAAGCTATTTAGGAACCCTACCCTGAATCGCCTCATTAGCATAAACTCAAGTAAGACATTCCTATAATTTAGGAAATTTCAAGAGTTTTAAGCTCTGTGCCAGGAATGGGGGAGAAAGACCAAATATATATTTTTATTATACCCCACTGTGATGTATCAAGTTCAGGAGGCTATTTGAGTACATAATTGGGAGTTGAGATAGGTAATCATCTATCAAATTAGCTTGGTTTTCTTTTGAAAAGTTTCTAGATTTTCCCTTTGGGTCAAAAATTATACTCTGATCTTTGAATCATCGAAATGAAGACTATTCCTTCAACATCTCCCACTAATTTATGTGCTTTAAGTCTTCTATAGGAATATCTGGAAGTGGTAGGATCTGCCTCCTTCCCCTGCTTTATTCTGGATGGAGTTTTATGTTTTTTCTTCAGAAATCTTTTTATGTAGTATTTGATACATTAATTTATTCAACAAATATTTATTGAGGATCTATGTGTTAGGACTATTCTAGGTCTAAGGGATACTTCAATAACTAAAGTGGACTTCCAGCTCTTTTGGAGCTTAGATTCCAGTTAGAGAAGGTACGGTGGGGGTGGAGATAGACAATAATGTAGTAAAGAAGTTAGAAGGTGACATGCTATAGAAAAAATAGGACAGAGGAAGGAGGATTGGGAGTGCTAGGGATGGGAGTTGCAATTTTAAATGGGTGGTCAGAGTCAGCCTTGATTAAAAGGTGATGTTTAAACAAAGATTTGAATCCAGTAAGGAAGTTAGCCAAGTGGATATCTGGGAGATGAGTGTTCAAGGCAAAAGAAATGGCAGTAGAAATATCCTAACATGGGAACATAACTTGCCATTTGGAGGAATGAGAGAGAGTTCAGTATGGAAATAAGCAAAAGAGTAGACAATGAGATTAGAGAGGTAGTGAGGAGCCAGATGTGGGGCTTGATAAGCCATTGTAAGACTTTGGCTTTTACTCTTAAAAAAAATAGAGAGAACCGTATTGTTTTGAACTGGGATGGTGATGCCAAAAACTTGGCCTCTGTGCACCAGTGCCGAATCAAATCTTGGAGACAGGGTTTTGGGTGAAGTAGAAAAGAATAGCTTTATTGCTTTGCCAGGCAAAGGGGGACACAGCGGGCTCCTGCCCCTCAAAAACTGTGTGTCCCAACCTGGGAAAATTTGATGAGAGTTTTATAGCAACAGTTCAAGGGTGAGGTTGCTCATAAGATTAGGGTGTGTGCAGGGCCTGCACTCCTTTAATCTGGCTTCAGGTGGTCTCCATATAAGCTTCTCTGGTTCTCGAGGCTATCAAACCATGACCTTCTCTCTGGAATGAGGATTGCTTCATCTTCCATTTATTGGGAGTTTTAGTTCTATAAGGAGATCAAAAGATATTGTTCCTGCTCCAAGGCTGCACCATTGTTTCTTGGCTGCTCTGCCCTTGTCTCTGCATCCCCTCCCTTAAGATCATTAATTACCGAGACCTGTTCAAGGGCAAGCATTGCAGCTAGGCCTAGATCACAAAATGGCTTAGGCCAAAATGGGTTCTCTTGTGTCAAGAAAGCCATTCATGGTTCTCTTTCTCCGGGGACCCCCTAACTTATCTGTTTACAGTGGTAGCAGTGGAGATATTGAGTAGTGGTTGGATTCTGGATTTCTTCTGATAGTAGAGTCAGTATTGGCATTCTGGTTTATAAATGTATACATTTGTAAATTGGTGAGTGGGAATATGTTCCTGGTGATCCATCCTCACCAGGTGTACTAACAAAAATTTCTGAACTGACAAAGCTATAGTATACAATTTAGTATTTTTCTTTTTTTATATATATGTACATGTTTTATATTTCACTTCCCACTGCCTAAAGTGAATCTTTTGAAGTAGAGATAGTTCTTAAAGTGTTTATTTTCTATACCTCTCCATACTATGTACAGTACTAAACTCATAGTAAGTGTCCTATAAATCCCATTGATTTTAGTTGAAATTCTATTGGTTCACAGATTATCCTAGCCATAAATCCATGAACAGGAACAGGAAAAAATTAAGTGGTGAAAAAGAATATCAAAATTGGAAAATTTTCTAAGTCAGCTGTTCATGAAGTGGCTTCAGTTTTGGTATATAATTTTGTAACAATATTACCTATGTTTAAATGTGTATCTATATTTAAAGGTATATCTATATTTAAATAGAAATATATATTTCAGAGCAGAAAGGATAGATGATTTTAAAGTTTCATTTTACTTTGAATTTACCACTTAAATGTTTCAGTCACTGTTACTCTCTTTCAGTAGCTAATTGAGATAACTGTGGAAAAACATTTTGCTAGTATTAGAATACAAAATTTTGGAATATATATACTATTAAAGAATCTATTTTTTTAGTCTTGTTTTTCTCTTTTAAAGATATTTATGACTTGGAACCTGCATCTGAATTAGGAGAAGATTTATTGAAGCTTTATGTGAAACAGTGTTGCCCAGATATTGATATTTATGTTGATGGAAAAAGTTTTAAAGCTCACAGGTAAATAGGCATGTGATTAATTTGGTGTCTTGGTTGTGACAGTAAAGTGTAAAAGGGTA
Source organism: Orcinus orca (assembly GCF_937001465.1). Taxonomy (NCBI): domain Eukaryota; kingdom Metazoa; phylum Chordata; class Mammalia; order Artiodactyla; family Delphinidae; genus Orcinus; species Orcinus orca. The sequence continues at coordinate 131,820,693 of NC_064559.1, read as the reverse complement.
GCTATCTTTTTCTAGCACGGTGGTTTTCAAGCTGATTCACATAGGGTACAGGGGTTCCATGGTGATGCCTCAGGAGGTCTCTGACAGGGGAGGAGTTTGGACATTAGGCAGGATTTTCTATCTGCACATTCACACATGCACAGGTGACCCTACCCAGACATGTGCACATGCTCAGCTAGAGGAGATCTGTGCTGTGCATTGGGCATGAACCGAAGATTTTATTAGAAGAAAATATACTGTTACCTAAAATAGGTTTGAAAGCCACTGTCACAGAAAATGTAATTAAATGCAATTTTTAATTTCACAGGCATTATGCTATTGAAAATGATTATTTCTACATGAATGACATGTATTTTCTCTGAATTCATTCTGGCTCAAAGCCTTTGATTCAAAATAGCCGATTCTCTTGAATAGCATGGATTAGGAGGTTTAATATTTCAGTGTACTTTTTAAAAATTATTTTTCTGCTGTAGAGTTGGGTTGCTTAGACATTCCAGGCTTTTAGAGTTTAAATTAAAGCCTGCTGCCTGTTTTGGTTAGACTCTTCTTTTGGTAAGTAACTAAAATCTGCTTAAAGAAAGAAAAGATGTTAATAAAAATACAGGTTTTTTCTTGGAACTCAAGGGAAAGAGGTACAGCTGGCCTCATAACAGACTAGAATTGGAACCAGAAAGCTGAGGAACCCAGAGTTCTCCTCCCTATCTCTTTGTGTTTCAAAATAGAATGTTAAGTTATTCTGGTGCTGCAGAAGAGGAAGAGCCAGACTATTTTTGCAGATGCAAGAAGCAGTCTTGTAGGTTCAAGGGTACACAGCCCTTAATGGAATTAGCAGTGAGTTTAGATTACAGAAGTCCACCAAGCCAAATAGTAGTGATGTTTGTACTCTCAGAAATCATACTGGTTTTGCCAGTTAACTGACTGTAGTACATTGCTAAACTCTAGGATTGCCAGTTTCCATTAGACTACCATTCAGAATTTGAACTTTTCTTTCTGGGAACATAGGTTTTGTAAATATATATACACATTTTCCTATTTTTTATGAAATCTGCATTATGTATAGTAAAATACAGAGTGTGATACAGATTTATTCATATATTTTCCATATCATGGATATGTATTTCTCATACTTGGGAATATACAAATTCCCAAGTGGTGTGTGTGTGCACACGCACGCCTTTCTTTTTGGTTGGGGTAGGGGGACAGCACAATTTTATTTTTAGAATTAATTTACTTTGATTTTATCTTGTGCCAGATTTTTCTTGAAACCATATGGGCATCCTAGCAAAATTCTACCTATGGAGCCCTAAGGCTATTGTTGTCATACAGGGAAAGCAGGACGCTGTGATGATTTGCAGTATGTCCTGAAACAGTGTCTGTATTTGTCTTCTCCCTGTGTACTGCCTGACAGTGGACTGTTTAAGAGCTGGATCTAGAATGTTAGGTCTGTATTTTAGGACAGCTCTTGCCCACATTTCTGGCTTATTTTGTTCACCTAGCAATAAAAAATAAATTTATGTTAACTAGAAAGGCAATTTCCTGAGAACGTGTTTCAGGAAGATCTGGCTTAAGTTTTCTTGCTTTGTTGTTAGTGCCCTTATGTGAGTTAAAATGGCAAATTCTAAATCCCAAGATTACCTTCCTATTCCAAACGTAAACATCTCTTTGTACATATTTACTTTATTATTCAGTTCAAAGAATATTATGTCAGTAGTTCAGAAAACATAGGCGTACCTCGTTTTCCTTTATGGCACTTCACAGATAATTGCGTTTTTTACAAATTGTAAGCTTGTGGCAATTCTGCATCGAGCAAGTCTGTCAGCACCATTTTTTTCCCAAAAGCATTGGCTCACTTCATGTCTCTGTGTCACAGTTTAGTAGTTCTCACAATATTGCAGACTTTTTCATTATTATAATATTTGTTATGGTGTTCTGTGATCAGTGATCTTTGATGTTACTACTACAACTCACCGAAGGTTCAGATGATGGGTAACATTTTTTAGCAATAAAATATTTTTAAATTAAGGTATATACATAATGCTGTTGCACACTTATTAGACTACACTATAGTGTAAATGTGACTTTTATATGCACTAGGAAACCAAAAGGTTAGTGTGACTTGCTTTATTGTGGTGGTCTGGAACTGAACCCTCAATATCTCCAATGTATGCTTGTATCATGTAATATAATCTAAAGCCCAGCAACAGAACCTTCTGAATTATTTCTTGTTCTAGATAATCAATGTCAGCATTTATCCTAGTGGTATGGCTAAAAATCCGTTTGTAAAATGACTGCTTTAATTATATGTACTCATATATTTAATGATCAATGCAAGTACTCACAAAGACCAGGATTTATGGGCAGAATTACATTCAATGTAGGTCTCAAATTTTAGAACAGTTTAGTTTGCTAGTTTAATGTCCAAACTGGTATGGTAAAGAGATAGTTTCTTTTATTGAGTCACTGTCTTTCTCTTATGCTCAAGCTCCTTCTTCAAAAACATCCCTGGTATCCCAGTTCTTCCAAGATTATGTCTCCAGTTGCTAGTTGCTCTGTCCAGCCTTTCCCTTGATCTGCAGCCCAATACCTGGAGCCCTTTATGTGCTGCCGGACAATCTGATGACAATCACTTGCTTGTGGTGCTACAACTAAGCCAAAGAAATCATTTATAACTGAGTAGTTAAGAGTATGTGAACTATGTATGGAACCTGTCTGCCTGGGTTTGAATTCCAGCTCTACCATCTTTAGCTGTATGAATTTGGAGAAGTCATTTAACCATTCTGTGTTTCAGCATCCTCATCAACGATGGAGATTATAATAATACTCATAGCGTTATTATGAGTATTACATTACTAAAAGCATTTAAGTACTTTGAACAGTGCCTAGCACATTGTAAATACCATATAAGTGTTTGCTATCATCATCCAGGTAATAGGCCTTTGATACGAGATTTTGTGTAGATGGTAGCAACAGTCTGTATGTCCTTTACTTATGTGCGACAAGGAGAGAAAGGTGATTTGAATCACTTGCATTTCCCCCCAATCCAAGGAGGAAAGAGATAGCAGTGGGCCTCCAGGAAAGTCACATTTACTACACTGTTCTGCCTCTACACAGGCCTTTCCCTCTCCAAAGCATAACTTCTCCACCCTTCCCACATCTTTGTCCTTTCTTATCTCCAATACTTCTTCTCAAAGGAGAAACAAAGAGAGCTCTTTTTATTTGGCGGAAGAGAGGTTATAATAAAAGGACCCATTAGAGTTCATGGATCCCATTTGTTAATTATGTTAGTACTTTTCTGAGTATTGCTTCCTGGAGTACTGCAACACATTACTCCTGTTGTGGATCTCTGTAACATTACGTTCTTTCCTGAATTGCTGTCAATCACCAGATGAATACCATCTGTATATTGGGCATTTCTCTCTATTTTTATTTCCTCCTGTCATCTTTAGCCTACCTCTAAGTACCTACCTTATCCACTCCACTGCTGATCTCCCATTTCATTGTGTTAATTATTATTCTAATGTTTTCTGAGTGAAATTGAATCTGCTATATTTTTAAACTAATTTATTTGTTGCACTTCAGTATTCCATAATTAAGATTCTCTTGGGCTTCCCTGGTGGTGCAGTGGTTGAGAGTCCGCCTGCCGATGCAGGGGACACGGGTTTGTGCCCGGTCCGGGAGGATCCCACATGCCGCGGAGCAGCTGGGCCTGTGAGCCATGGCCGCTGAGCCTGCACGTCCGGAGCCTGTGCTCCGCAACGGGAGAGGCCCGCGTACCGCAAAAAAAAAAAAAAAAAAAAAAAAAAAAGATTCTCTTGTGCTGCTTTATTGAAAAAGCACGGCAGTGATTCCTAATTTTAGCTTTGTAACACTTGAGATCCTATATCCCTTCCAGAATACCTTTTTTTTTTTCAGTGCCTGATATTATAACATCAGACATTCATTCATGGGGTTAAAATGCTGTCAAATCTCCCTTTAAAATGTAGATTTCTCTGAATATTTAGTAAATCAGCACTAAGTCAGGAGATCAATGTCCTAGTCTGTGCCACATGACTAATTAGCTATATATTCTTGAGTCCAGCAGCTGAAAACTTTTTCAGAAGTACACAGTTTAGTAATTCAGAAGTCAGTCTTTCTGGGTTTAGATTCTGATTGTACCATTTAATAATTATTGAGAAGTTACTTAATCTCTCCAAGTCTCAAATTCTTTATCTGTAAAAGAAATAATGATAGTAATTGTAGCATAGGATGGCTGTGAGGATTGAATCCGATAATGTACATAAAGCACTTAGCATGGTTCTGTGGCACATTGGAAGCATTCAGTAAATATTAGTTTCTATAAGTATATATTAGATATCTGGGAGGGAGGCACATTGTTGCTTTTTCTACCTTATCTTAGAGTGGAGGTTGGCAAACTATGACCCAACCCAAAGCCGGTCAGTTGGCTTCTTTTTGTATAAAACAACAACAACTATAACAAAAAAACAAGAATATGCAACAGGGACCTGAAAAGCCTAATATATTTATATTGATGTTTACTATCTGGCCCTTTGCAGAAAAAGTTTGCTGTTCCCTATCTTCCTAGGATTGCCAAGAAGCTTTCTTTTTTTTTTTTTTTTTTTTAACTAAAATTAGATGAAATTATTGACTGGAAAAACAGACATACGGAAAATAGGATCTAATGGAAATATGATGCCTCTTTTCAATTGAAAGATTTATTTTATTTATTTATTTTTTTTAACATCTTTATAGGGGTATAATTGCTTTACAATGGTGTGTTAGTTTCTGCTTTATAACAAAGTGAATCAGTTATACATATACATATGTTCCCATATGTCTTCCCTCTTGCGTCTCCCTCCCTCCCACCCTCCCTATCCCACCCCTCCAGGCTGTCACAAAGCACCGAGCCGATATCCCTGTGCCATGCAGCTGCTTCCCACTAGCTATCTACCTTACTACGTTTGTTAGTGTGTATATGTCCATGACTCTCTCTCGCCCTGTCACAGCTCACCCTTCCCCCTCCCGCCAAGAAGCTTTATGAAGTAATTGTAATAAAATTCCAGATTCCCATACAATAAAGTGGGTTATGAACGTCTTAATACTAATTACTTTATTAATGATAAATGGTCAACCCTGTCCACTTAAAAGGTTTAAAATAATAAATTGGATGTGGAACAATAGAGAGAAAAGAGGTGAGATTCTTTGGTACCATGGGCCTTTGAGGGAGGTTGCAATGGGGAACCAAAGCCAAAGGTACTGAGCGCCTAAAAGGAAACAAGTCATCTAGAGTAGAAACTCCTTAACTGAACGTGACTAAATGTACTCTTCAGCTGTTCTCTGTAGAGCATGCTGACATGTTAGGCAGAACTCTCAAGGCTAGGATGTCATTCTCTAGTATACCTATAACATTTCCATTCCTTTTATTGAGTTTGTGTCTCCTGAGTCACTTGGGGTTATTCCCAAACCTGTTTGATGCCATTTGAATTTCTTGTTTTGATAACATGACTTAATGACATATCATATAAACCAATGATACATGATGTATGAAAAGAATTTGTTGTTACAATGAAAACTAAAGTGAATGTTTTAGAAAGATTAATAAGGGAGGGGCACTTTTTTTTGAGCATTTTATTTAACTTTTTATTTTATATTGGAGTATAGCCGATAAACAATGTTGTGATAGTTTCAGGTGCACAACAAAGCAACTCAGCCATACATATACATGTATCCATTCACCCCCAGACTCATCTCGGGAGAGGCACTTTTAAAATTGCTGTTGAATTCAGGGACTTCCCTGGCAATCCAGTGGTTAAGACTCCACACGTCCAATGCAGGGGGCACAGGCTCGAACCCTGGTCGGGCAGCCGGGATGCCGCATGCCACGTGGCATGACCAAAAAATGAAAGATAAATTAAAAAATAAAGTAAAACTGCTATTGAGTTCAGTTTAGATGAAACAATATAAAAGTTTGAGGGAAAATTATAAAAGTCTTAAATTATTCTATACTTCAGATTGCTTCATAAAATTTTTAAATTTCTTCACTTCAGAGAAGTTTGAACTAAAAATCATAGGCAGGGTATATGGGTATATATAGTTTTTGCAAGAAATAGGAGGCTCCAATCAGCAAACCCACAATAAAAAAATAAAGATTGGCCTTGTATGGTCAAAGATTTGTGAATGAATACATATTTATTTTTTAAGTTAGAATAAGATGATTATGATATAGACAAATCATTTAAAAAATTCTCTCCTAATTTTTAGATTAACCAAACAACTATCAGTCCTCATTGTACTGGATAACAGGGCATCCATTACACTTCACAAATCATTTTTTAACTTAGGAAAGGCTAATCCTATGAAAGCTGTAGTCAATGGATGTCAAAATGGATGTCTCAAGAGAAAGCTAACTTACCATTTTTAAAGTTTATGTTCTCTAAAATATTTGCAAAGTGTAATGGGTAATGGTGACAGCACCAGAAAGTTTGCATTCACTGCTCTGGGTTTAACCTTTATTCAGTTATGTTGAACTAAAAGGAAAAAAATATATTCTTGGAGAAAGAGTACTTAAAAAAATAGTCCTAGTGAGAAATTCTTTATTTAGAGCTTCTCTGAGTAATCCAGGCCATTATTCTGCCTGGAGTAGTGAATCCAGTTCAGCTAAAATCAGGAAGTATTGAATAGCAATGTACTCTAAAGCAAGAGCAAGGGGGAAATTAGGGCATCTCTACAGAGTCAGAAGCAGCCTTGTCAGTTGAGATTAAATTTAGTCAAAAAGAGAAAAAAATTTTGATGTGTTGGAAAATGAAAAATCTGGTGAAGATTTTTAATACACCATGCTATCTACAGCATAATTTTTTAAACTTAGGCTTGTATCTGAATTAAATGGGAATGTTTCCTAAGTTTCTGTCTTAAGGGCAGGGTAATTGTTTAAGCCTCAGATGCTTTTTGTCTTATTTAGATGGGAACGGCTAGCATGCTGCTTAGTTTAAACATGCTGTTTAGCATGTTTAGTTCAAGTCTTCCATATCCTTAACTGACTTTTTGTCTACTTGTTCTGTTAATTACTGAGAAGAATGTTGATGTCTCTAATATAATTGTAAATTTATCAACTTCCCCCTTCAGTTCTATCAGTTTTGCTTCATATATTTTGAAGGTTTGTTATTTGGTACACACACATTTAGGATTGTTATTTCCTCTTGATGAATTGACCCCTTTTTCATTATGAAATATTAGTCTTTACCCCAAGTAATATTCCTGTTGTGAAGTCTTTTGTCTGATGTTAATAGGGCCACGCCAGCTTGCTTTCTTTTTTAAAAATTGAGGTATAATTGATATATAGCATTGTATTAGTTTCAGGTGTTTAACATAATGAACTGATCATCACAATAAGTCTAGTTAGCATCCCACTCCAGCTTTCTTATGATTAGCATTTAGATGGTATATGTTTTTTCATCCTTTTACCTTTAGCCTCTCTGTGTCTTTGTATTTTAAATGGGTTTAAAATTAATTTTTTGTAGACAGCTATAGTTATGTCTTGCTCTTTTATTATCTGGTCTCATAATCTCGCCTTTTAATTGGAGAACCTAGATTATTTATGGTAATATAGGTATTAATGTGTTGGAATTTAAGGCTACTATTTGTTTTCATTTTTTCTTTGTTTTCTTTTTCCTCCTTTCTTCTTTTCTTTGTATTAATTGAGAAAAAAAAATTTTTTTTTTTTTGCGGTACGCGGGCCTCTCACTGTTGTGGCCTCTCCCGTTGCGGAGCACAGGCTCCGGACGCGCAGGCTCAGCGGCCATGGCTCACGGGGTCAGCCGCTCCGCGGCACGTGGGATCCTCCCGGACCGGGGCACGAACCCGTGTCCCCTGCACCGGCAGGCAGACTCTCAACCGCTGTGCCACCAGGGAAGCCCGAGAAAAAAATTTTTTTAATGCAGTTTATTTCCACTATTGGCATATTGGCTATATTGTGTGTGTGTGTTGTTTTTGTTTTTTTAGTAGTTACTTTAGGATTTGCAATATGCATTGTTACTACCATTTACCTTCAATTAATATTATACACCTTTATGTATGATGTTAGGACATTTTCCCCCTTCTGTCTCTTGTGTTATTGCTGCCATACATTTCACTTCTATATATACTCAAAACCCCACTATAAATTGTAATTAATTTTTTAAACAATTATCTTTTAAGTAATTTTAAAAATGAGGGAAAAAGTTATACTTTAGTTATATTACCAGTTCTGACACTTTCAATCTTTTGTGTAGATCCAGGTTTCTATCTGTTATAATTTTCCTTCAGCCTAAAGAACTTTCTTTAAATTTCTTGTAATAGAGTTCAGCTGGCAATGACTTTTCTCAGCTTTTGTTTGTCCAGAAAAGTCTTCATTTAGCCTCCATTTCTGAAAGATATTTTTGCTGAATACAAAATTATAAATTTGTGATTTGTATTTCTTTCAGTGCTTTAATCATGTAATTTCATTGTTTTTTTCGCTGTGCTGTCTCTAACAAGAAGCCTGTGATCATGTCTAGCTTTCCATGTCAGTATTTGATGTACCTTTTTCTTTGGCTGCTTTACAGTTTTTTCTCTATAATTTAGTTTTTAGCAATTTGGTTATATCTTGTGCTTTTGTTTATTCTGCTTATGATTTATTGAGCTTCCTGGACCTGTGAGTTTGTAGTTTTTATGAAATTTGGAAATTCTACAACTGTTATTTTTTTCAAGTTTTCTTACCATCCTCTTCTTTTTCTCCTTTCCACATGGGACTCCAATTATGTTATGTTAGTCCCAAGCTCGCTTAAGCTCCTTTTTTTTTAACCAGTTTATTTTTTCTCCCTATGTCTTATTTGGATAATTTGTATTGCTATATACACAGGTACACCAATCTTTTCTTCTTCAGTATCTAATCTTTTTAGTCCATTCGTGAACTTTTTTTCATTTCAGATATTGCATATTTCATCTCTAAAAGTTTTGTCAGGTTTTTAAAAAGATCTCTTCATTATGTTACTTATTTAAAAATCCTTGAGTGTATCTATAATAAGATCTTATTTTATTTATTTACTTTTTATTTATTTATTTTGGGCTGTGTTGGGTCTTCGTTGCTGCACGTGGGCTTTCTCTAGTTGCAGGAGCGGGGGCTAGTCTTCTTTGTGGAGCACAGGCTTCTCATTGCAGTGGCTTCTCTTGCGGCAGAGCACCGGCTCTAGGCACGCAGGCTTCTGTAGTTGTGGCACATGAGCTCAGTAGTTGTGGCTTGTGGGCTGTAGAGCGCAGGCTCAGTAGTTGTGGTACACAGGCTTATTTGCTCCGTGGCATGTGGTATCTTACGGGCCAGGGCTCAAACCTGTGTCCCCTGCATTGGCAGGCAGATTCATAACCACAGTGCCACTAGTGAAGTCCCTATAATAGCATTTTTTTTTTTTTTTTTGCGGTACGCAGGCCTCTCACTGTTGTGGCCTCTCCTGTTACGGAGCGCAGGCTCCAGATGCGCAGGCTCAGCGGCCATGGCTCATGGGCCCAGCCGCTCCGCGGCATGTGGGATCTTCCCGGACCGGGGCATGAACCCATGTCCCCTGCATTGGCAGGCAGACTCCCAACCACTGCGCCACCAGGGAAGCCCCCTATAATAGCATTTTTTTTCCTGTTTTATTTATTTATTTTTTATTGGAGTATATCGCTTTACAATGGTGTGTTAGTTTCTGCTTCACAACAAAATGAATCAGTTATATATATACATATGTTCCCATGTCTCTTCCCGCTTGCGTCTCCCTCCCTCGCACCCTCCCTATCCCACTCCTCCAGGCGGCCACAAAGCACCAAGCTGATCTCCCTGTATAATAGCATTTTTAACTGCTTTTTCTGCTAACTCCATCATTTCTTTCATTTCTGGGTCTATTTCTATTGACTGATTTTTCTCCTGATTATAGTTCATATTTTGCTACTTCTTCACATACCTGATCATTTTTTATTAGATTCGGAACATTATGAATAGTATACTGTTGAGTGTTTGAATTTTGTCGTCTCTCTTTTAAAAGTGTTGAAGTTTGTTTTAGCAGGCAATTAAGTTATTGTGGATCATCTTCATCTTTTTGAGATTTGTTTTTAAACTTACGGTGGCTCTAGAGTAGCCTTTACTCTGAAGGGTGGATAGCTCTTCTACTGAAGTGTGACCCTTCTGGGACCTAGGAGCAGTATTCAGTCCTTGCCAGAAGGAACTTGATCTTCCTGCCCTGTATGAACAGGCTTATAGCTCCCTGACCTTTATTCTTTGCTGGGCTTCATGAAGTTTTACCCTATGTGTGCTCAGATTGTGTTCAGATGAAGGCTCAACGGGATCCCTCCTCTAATTTTTGGAGCTCTTTTTCTTAAGTTCCTCTTCTATTGTACTGTGCCCCGTAAATTCCAGCTGACTCATTTTCCCGAGCTCCCATATTTGTCTTCTCAACTCAGCAAGACAACTAGGCTCTGCTTCTGTTTACCTTCCCTGTGCCATGATCTAATTGTTTCTGGGAAGAAAAGTAATATGATTGTAGGGCTTGCCTCATTTGTTTTCTTAAGGATCAGAGTTCTGTACTGCCTTTTTTTTCAATGTCATATTTTATTCACTTTCCTACTTGTTAATGGAGGTGAGGCAAGTCCCATACTTGTTATCTTTCATGGGTGGAAGCAGAAACCCTAATTTTTTCTTAATATACTTTATTTTTAGAACACTTAAATTTACAGAAAAACTGAGTACAGAGAATTCCCATATGCCCCCACACCCAGCTCCCTTATTATCAACATCTTATGTGTGCATCTTAGTATAGTACGTTTGTTACAATGAAAGAACCAATATTGAGACAATATTATTCACTAACGTCCATAGTTTATTCAGAATTCATTAGTTTTTGACTAATGTCTTTTTTCTATTCTAGAATCCCATCCAGGATACCACATTACATGTAGTGGTCATGTTTCCTTAGGCTTCTCTTGGCTGTGATAGTTTCTCAGACTTTCCTTGTCTTTGATGACCTTGACAGTTTGAGGAGTCCTGGGCAAGTATTTTGTAGAATGTCCCTCAGTTGTAGTTTACTTAATGTTTTTCACATGATTAAATGAGTTATGAATTTTGGGGAGGAAGTTCACAAAGATAAACTGCCATTCTTATTACATCATTTCAAGGGTACCTGTAATCAGCATGACTTATCACCGTTTATGTTAACCTTGATCACTTGGCTACACTAGTTTTTGTCTGGTTTCTTCACTGTAAAGTTACTCCCCTCTCCCCCATCTCCCAGTTCTATACTGTACTCTCTAGAAGTAAGTCACTGTGTATAGCCTACACTTAAAGGATGGGGAGTTATGGTCCACCTTCTTGAGGGGATAGTATCTACCTAAATTATTTGACATTCTTCTATACAAGAAATTTGTCTTTTCTCCCCTCTTTATTTATTCAAACATTTCTGTGTGTCAGCATGTACTCATGGATATATATTTTGTACTTCAGCTCATTTTGGTACTTTGGTTTGTAATTTGGTTTATCTTGCATTTTGGCCTATTTATTTTTTACTGAAATTGTTCCAGTTTTAGTTATGGGAGCTCCTTCAATTGGTTCTTGACATACAACCCCCCCCATCAGTGTGTGTGTGTGTGTGTGTGTATGTGTGTGTGTGTAGCATTTCCTTACTGACACTAAAAGATACTCTAGACTCATCTGTCCTAGAATCAAATATTTCTCTAATGAACCCTGATTCCTTTTATTCTAATGGTATTAGAAACTACTGTTTGGACACTGGGTGTGCTTGTTACTAGTTCTTTTAGATCCTCTCAGCTGACAGAGCAAGGAAATATATGTGTATATATTAATCTTCAGATATGCACATATCTATAAATATTTCTGTATGAATCCATCTTTATTTGTATTAAGCTAAAAATGAATTCATCATGAGATCTCCAACACTGACCACACTAACACATTGATCATCCTACTCTTACCTCCTTGCTTGTCTGTAATCTTCCAGTATAGCAGTGAGAAACTGGCTTTCATCATCCAACATCTAATACTTAATCATTCAATTCCAGTATTCATGTATAGTGGTTTCAGAATTGTTAATCCATACCTGCATGGGAAACAACTTTACCAACTAGAGCAGGGGTCCCCAACCCCTGGGCCACAGACTGTTATTGGTCCATGGCCCATTAGGAACTGGGCCACACAGCAGGAGGTGAGCGGCGGGCAAGTGAGCGAGTGAAGCTTCATCTGTATTTACAACCGCTCCCCATCACTCACATTACTGCCTGAGTTCCGCCTCCTGTCAGATCAGCAGCAGCATTAGATTCTCATAGGAGCACGAACCCTACTGTGAACTGCACATGCGAGGGATCTAGGTTGCACACACCTTATGAGAATCTAATGCCTGATGATCTGAGGTGCAGCTGAGGCAGTGATGCCAGCACTGGGGAGCAGCTGCAAATACAGATTATCATTAGCAAAGAGGTTAGACTGCACAGAGACCATAATAAATCAATTGCTTGCAGACTCATATCAAAACCCTATCAGTGAGTGGTAAGTGACAATTAAACTGCATCTTACAGAGTAGACTGGACATAAGCAACACACTTTGGGTGTCACTGTCTCCCATCACCCCCAGATGGGACCATCCAGTTGCAGGAAAACAAGCTCAGGGCTCCCAGTGATTCTGCGTTATGGTGAGTTGTATAATTATTTCATTATATATTACAATGTAATAATAGAAATAAAGTGCACAATAAATGTAATGCGCTTGAATCATCCCAAAACCATTCCCTCCCCACCCCCAGTGCGTGGAAAAATTGCCTTCCACGAAACTAGTCCCTGGTGCCAGAAAGGTTGTGGACTCCTGAACTAGAGTACACTGCTTGTACTACACAGTTCCTTTGCCTTTATTCGTACAGTCTATACTCATTTCCAAAGTTATTTAGGCCAGTACCTCCATCTCCCACTCGCTTCAATGAGGTTATTTCATACATTTGTAATACAGTTAGGTAATTTTGTCACAGTCTGCATCCTGGGATCTCCTGACCTCCTCCTAAGTGTTCTTGTTTTAATTAGCATACATTAAGTTTCACTTGTACTATAAAGTTCTGTGGGGTATTTTTAAAAACATCTTTATTGGAGTATAATTGCTTTACAATGTTGTGTTAGTTTCTGCTATATAACAAAGTGAATCACCTATATGTATACATATATCCCCATATCTCCTCCCTCTTTCATTTCCCTCCCACCCTCCCTATCCAGCCCTCTAGGCGATCACAAAGCACCGAGCTGATCTCCCTGTACTATGCAGCTGCTTCCTACTAGCTATCTATTTTACGTTTGGTAGTGTATATATGTCAGTGCTACTCTCTCACTTCGTCCCAGCTTGCCCTTCCCCTTCCCTGTGTCCTCAGGTCCATTCTCTGCCTCTGCATCTTTATTCCTGTCCTGCCCCTAGGTTCATCAGAACCATTTTTTTTTAGATTCCATATATATGTGTTAGCATACAGTATTTGTTTTTCCTTTCTGACTTATTCACTCTGTATGACAGACTCTAGGTCCATCCACCTCACTACAAATAACTCAATTTTGTTTCCTTTTATGGCTGAGTAATATTCCATTATATATGTGTGCCTCATATTCTTTCTCCATTCATCTGTCAATGGACACTGAGGCTGCTTCCATATCCTGGTTATTGTAAATAGAGCTGCAGTGAACATTGTGGTACATGACTCTTTTTGATTATGGTTTTCTCAGGGTATATGTCCAGTAGTGGGATTTCTGGGTCACATGGTAGTTCTATTTTTACTTTTTTAAGGAACCTCCATACTGTTCTCCCTAGTGGCTGTATCAATTTGCATTCTCACTAACAGTGTAAGAGGGTTCCCTTTTCTCCACACCCTCTCCAGCATTTACTGTTTATAGATTTTTTTTTTTTTTTTTTTTTTTTGTGGTACGTGGGCCTCTCACTGTTGTGGCCTCTCCCGTTGCAGAGCACAGGCTTCAGACGCGCAGGCTCAGCGGCCATGGCTCATGGGCCCAGCCGCTCCGCGGCATGTGGGATCTTCCCGGACCGGGGCACGAACCCGTGTCCCCTGCATCGGCAGGTGGACTCTCAACCACTGCGCCACCAGGAAGCCCTGTTTGTAGATTTTTTGATGATGGCCATTCTGACTGGTGTGAGGTGATACCTCGTTGTCATTTTGATTTGCATTTCTCTAATGATTACTGACGTGGAGCATCCTTTCATGTGTTTGTTGGCCATCTGTATGTCTTCTTTGGAGAAATGTCTATTTAGGTCTTCTGCCCATTTTTGGATTGGGTTGTTTGTTTTTTTGATATTGAGCTGCATGAGCGGCTTGTATATTTTGGAGATTAATTCTTTGTCAGTTGCTTCATTTGCAAATATTTTCTCCCATTCTGAGGGTTGTCTTTTCGTCTTGTTTATGGTTTCCTTTGCTGTGCAAAAGCTTTTAAGTTTCATTAGGTCCCATTTGTTTATTTTTGTTTTTATTTCCATTTCTCTAGGAGGTGGGTCAAAAGGATCTTGCTGTGATTTAGGTCATGAGTGTTCTGCCTATGTTTTCCTCTAAGAGTTTTATAGTGTCTGGCCTTACATGTAGGCCTTTAATCCATTTTGAGTTTATTTTTGTGTATGGTGTTAGGAAGTGTTATAACTTCATTCTTTTACATGTAGCTGTCCAGTTTCCCAGCACTACTTGTTGAAGAGGCCGTCTTTTCTCCATTGTATATTCTTGCCTTCATTATCAAAGATAAGGTGACCATATGTATGTGGGTTTATCTCTGGGCTTTCTCTCCTGTTCCATTGATCTATTTCTGTTTTTGTGCCAGTACCATACTGTCTTGATTACTTTAGCTTTGTAGTATAGTCTGATGTCAGGGAACCTCATTCCTCCAGCTCTGTTTTTTTTTCTCAAGATTGCTTTGGCTATTCGGGGTCTTTTGTGTTTCCATACAAATTGTGAACTTTTTTATTCTAGTTCTGTGAAAAATGCCATTGGTAGTTTGACAGGGATTGCACTGAACCTGTAGATTGCTTTGGGTAGTATAGTCATTTTCACAATGTTGATTTTTCCAATCCAAGAACATGGTATATCTCTCCATCTGTTTGTATCATCTTTAATTTCTTTCATCATTGTCTTATAGTTTTCTGCAGACAGGTCTTCTGTCTCCTTGGGTAGATTTATTCCTAGGTATTTTATTCTTTTTGTTGCAGTGGTAAATGGGAGTGTTCCTTAATTTCTCTTTCAGATTTTACGTTGTTAGTGCAACAACAAAAATGCAAGAAATGCTGTGCATTAATTTTCTATCCTGCTACTTTACCAAATTCATTGATTAGCTCTAGTAGTTTCTGGTAGCATTTTTAGGATTCTCTATGTGTAGTATCATGTCATCCACAAACAGTAACAGCTTTTTACTGCTTCTTCTCCGATTTGGATTCCTTTTATTTTTTATTTATTTATTTTTCCTTTATTCCCTTTTTCTTTTCTGATTGCTGTGGCTAAAACTTCCAAGCTGTGTTGAATAATAGTGGTGAGAGTGGGCAACCTTGTCTTGTTCCTGATCTTAGAGGAAATGGTTTCAGTTTTTCACCATTGAGAACGATGTTGGCTGTGGGTTTGTCATATATGGCCTTAATTATGTTGGGGTAAGTTCCCTCTATGCCTACTTTCTGGAGGGTTTTTATCATAAATGGGTGTTGAATTTTGTCGAAAGCTTTTTGTGCATCTATTGAGATTATCATATGGTTTTTATCCTTCATTTTGTTAATTTGGTGTATCACATTGATTGATTTGCATATATTGAAGAATCCTTGCATTCCTGGAATAAACCCTGCCTGATCATGGTGTATGATCCTTTTAATGTGCTGTTGGTTTCTGTTTGCTAGTATTTTATTGAGGATTTTTGCATCTATGTTCATCACTGATATTGGCCTGTAGTTTTCTTTCTTTGTGACATGTCTAGTTTTGGTATCAGGATGATGGTGACCTCATAGAATGAGTTTGGGAGTGTTCCTCCCTCTGCTATATTTTGTAAGAGTTTGAGAAGGATAGGTGTTAGCTCTTCTCTAAATGTTTGATAGAATTCGCCTGTGAAGCCATCTGGTCCTGGGCTTTTGTTTGTTGGAAGATTTTTAATCACCGTTTCAATTTCAGTGCTTGTGATTGGTCTGTTTATATTCTATTTCTTCCTGGGTCAGTCTCGGAAGGTTGTGCTTTTCTAAGAATTTGTCCATTTCTTCCAGGTTGTCCATTTAATTGGCATATAGTTGCTTGTAGTAATCTCTCATGATCCTTTGTATTTCTGCAGTGTCAGTTGTTACTTTTCCTTTTTCATTTCTAATTCTATTGACTTGATTCTTCTCCCTGTATTTCTTGATGAGTCTGGCTGATGGTTTACCAATTTTGTTTATCTTTGTAAAGAACCTTTTAGTTTTATTGATATTTGCTATTGTTTCCTTCATTTCTTTTCCATTTATTTTTCTTCTGGTCTTTATAATTTCTTTCCTTCTGCTAACTTTGGGGTTTTTTTGTTCTTCTTTCTCTAAATGCTTTAGGTGTAAAGTTAGGTTGTTTATTTGAGATTTTTCTTCTTTCTTGAGATAGGATTGTATTGCTATAAACTTCCCTCTTTAGAACTGCTTTTGCTGCATCCCATAGGTTTTGGGTCGTCATGTTTTCATTGTCATTTGTCTCTAGGTATTTTTTGATTTCCTCTTTGATTTCTTCATTGATCTCTTGGTTATTTAGTAGCATATTGTTTAGCCTCCATGTGTTTGTATTTTTTCCTGTAATTGATATCTAGTATCACAGCATTGTGATCGGAAAAGATACTTGATACAATTTCAGTTTTCTTAAATTTACCAAGGCTTGATTTGTGACCTAAGATATGATCTATCCTGGAGAATGTACCATGAGCACTTGAGAAGAAAGTGTATTCTGTTGTTTTTGGATGGAATGTCCTATAAATATCAAGTCCATCTTGTTTAATGTATCATTTAAAGCTTGTGTTTCCTTATTTATTTTCATTTTGGATGATCTGTCCATTGGTGAAAGTGGGGTGTTAAAGTCCCCTGCTATGATTGTGTTACTGTCAATTTCCCCCTTTATGGCTGTTATCATTTGCCTTATGTATTGAGGTGCTCCTATGTTGGGTGCATAAATATTTACAATTGTTATATCTTCTTGGATTGATCCCTTGATCATTATGTAGTGTCCTTCTTTGTCTCTTGTAATAGTCTTTATTTTAATATCTATTTTGTCTGATATGAGAATTGTTACTCCAGCTTTCTTTTGATTTCCATTTGCATGGAATATCTTTTTCCATCCCTCCACTTTCAGTCTGTATGTGTCCCTAGGTCTGAAGTGGGTCTCTTGTAGACAGCATATATACGGCTCTTGTTTTTGTATCTATTCAGCCAGTCTGTGTCTTTTGGTTGTGGCATTCAATCCATTTACATTCAAAGTTATTATCAATATGTATGTTCCTATGACCATTTTCTTAATTGTTTTGGGTTTGTTTTTGTAGGTCTTTTCCTTCTGTTGTGTTTCCTGCCTAGAGAAGTTCCTTTAGCATTTGTTGTAAAGGTGGTTTGGTCGTGCTGAATTCTCTTAGATTTTGCTTGTCTGTAAAGCTTTTAATTTCTTCATCAAATCTGAATGAGATTCTTGCTGGATAGAGTAATCTTGGTTGGAGGTTTTTCCCTTTCATCACTTTAAATATATCCTGCCACTCCCTTCTGGCTTGTAGTGTTTTTGCTTAAAGCTCAGCTGTTAACCTTATAGGAATTCCCTTGTATGTTATTTGTTGCTTTTCCCTTGCTGCTTTTAATATTTTTTCTTTGTATTTAATTTTTGATAGTTTGATTATTATGTGTCTTGGCGTGTTTCTCCTTGGGTTTATCCTGTATAAGACTGTCTGCGTTTCCTGGACATGATTGACTCTATCCTTTCCCATGTTAGGGAAGTTTTCAACTATAATCTCTTCAAATATCTTCTCAGTCCCTTTCTTTTTCTCTTCTTAATCTGGGACACCTATAATTCAAATGTTGGTGCATGTAATGTTGTTCCAGAGGTCTCTGAGACTGTCCTCAATTCTTTTGATTCTTTTTTCTTTATTCTGCTCTGCGGTAGTTATTTTCACTATTTTATCTTTCAGGTCACTTATCCATTCTTCTGCTGCAGTTATTCTGTTACTGGTTCCTTCTAGAGAATTTTAAATTTCATTTATTGTGTTGTTCATCATTGTTTGTTTGCTCTTTAATTCTTCTAGGTCCTTTTTTAGCATTTCTTGTATTTTCTCCATTCTATTTCCAAGGTTTTGGATCATTTTACTGTCATTAGTCTGAATTCTTTTTCAGGTAGACTGCCTATTCCCTCTTCATTTGTTTGGTCTGGTGGGTTTTTACCTTGCTCCTTCACCTGCTGCATATTTCTCTGTTTTCTCATTTTGCTTAACTTATTGTGTTTGGGGTCTCCTTTTCGCAGGCTGCACATTCATAGTTCCCGTTGTTTTTAGTGTCTGCCCCCAGTGGGTGAGGTTGGTTCATTGCCCATGTCCGGTGGTGTGTTTTGGGATGTTTGTGAATTTAGTATGATTTTAGGCAGCCTCTCTGCTAATGGGTGGGGTGTGTTCCTGCCTTGCTAGTTGTTTGGCATAGGGTGTCCAGCACTGTAGCTTGCTGGCCATTGGGTGGAGCTGGGTCTTAGGGTTGAGACAGAGATTGCTGGGAGAGCTCTTGCAGATTGATATTACATGGGGCTGGGAGGTCTCTGGTGGTCCAGTGTCCTGAACTCGGCTCTCTCACCTTAGAGGCTTAGTCCTGACACCAGGCTGGAGCACCAAGACCCTGTCAGCCACATGGAATTATCAAGGTGGTGGTCATTGGTGAGTGAGAACAGGAGAAGAGGCCTGTTCTATGCCTGGTCCTGCTGAGCAGTTTTCAGACTTCACCTCATTCTGGCAGCAGGATGACTGGGTCAGCCACTTGAGGCAGGATGGGATGCATTAAGCGGGCAGTGCTCAGCTGTTGTGCAGACTGAGGGGCCCAGTCGAAGCCCTCAGGGAAGGGTGACAGCCTCTGGCCTCCGGCCTCCTGTGGCCACGGCCTCTTTGGGGTCTTCCTCCCGGCGTCAAGTCACTCTCACTTCTGCTTTGGTGGCTGCGCCTTTACCCTGAGCTTCTTCACGAGGCTAGCACTCCCGAGGCGACATATGAAAAGTGCGGGCCGCGCTGAAGCACGAGAAACCTCTGTGGGTTTTTATAAATGGATATTGTCCTACATCTACCATTACAGTATCATACAGACATTTTCAACTAAAAATCCCCTTTGATCAGTCTCTTCAGGTTTTCCCCCTCCCCAACCCTCTGGCTTTTTTTTTTTTTTTACTATTTCCATAGTTTTGCCTTTTCTAGAATGTCATTTGAATAGAGTCATATAACATGTAGCCTTTTGGGACTGATTTCTTTCATTTAGCAATATGCATTTACTGTTCATTCATGTTTTTGTGTGACTTTATAGCTAATTCTTCTTTTTTTTTATCACTGAGTAGTATTCAGTTGTAATGAATATACCATTTTTTATCTGTTCACCTATTGAAGGACATTATGGTTGCCTTAGTTTGGTGATTATGAATAAAGCTGCTGTAAACATTTGTGTACAAGTTTTTGTGTGGACATAAGTTTTCAGGTCTTACTGAAACTGTCTTTCAAAGTGGCTCTATCACTTGCATTTCCACTAGCAATGAATGAGAGTTCTTTCTGGTCCTCATCCTCATCAGCAGTTGATACTGTTCTTATTATTTTTTGTTTTTTGGACTTTAGTCTTTCAGATAGGTATGTACTGGTATCTTACTGTTGTTTCACTTTTTATTTACCTAATGGCAAGTGATGTTGAAGATCTTTTCATATGCTTATTTGCCATCTGTATATTATTGAGAGTTTTTGGTTCAGATCTTTTTTTTATTGTCAAGTTAGGTTGTTTGTTGTCTTACTATTGAATTTTAAGAATTCTTTGGATATTTTGCATAGAAGTCCTTTATATGATATGTGCTTTGCAAATACTTTCTCCCAGTTGGTGCCTTGATTTTCATTCTCTTAACAGTGCCTTTTATAGAGCAAAATTTTTAAATTTTAATAGAATCCAGCTTATCAGTTTTTTCTTTTTTGGATCATATGTTTGATGTTATATCTAAATTCATCATCAAACCCAAGATCCTTTGTTTTCTTCTAGAAGTTTATGGTTTTATATTTATATCTATGATCCATTTTGAGGTAATTAGTTAATTTTTATGTGAGGTATAAGGTTTGTATCTACGTTTATTTTTTTTACATGTGGATGTCCAGTTGCTCCAGGACCACTGTTAAGAAGATTATCCTTTCTCTACTGAATTGCCATTGTGCTTTTGTCAAAACTGAATTGATTGTATTTGTGTAGGTCTATTTCTGACCTCTCTATTCCATTGATCAATGAGTCTCTACTTTCACTAGTGCATACTGTTTTGAGTACTTTAACTGTATAGTAATTCTGGGAATCAGGTAGTGTGAATCATCCAACTCTGTTCTTCTTTTTCAATATTGTGTTGGCTATTTTAGGTTCTTTGCCTTTCCATATAAGTTTGAGAATCACTTTGTCAATATCTACAAAATAGCTTTCTGGGACTTGGATTGAAATTTCCTAAATTTTTTAAGTCATAAGAATTGCAAATGCTTTTCTGTATCTATTTTGATGATCACATGGCTTTTCTCCTTTATTTTATTATTTTTTTAATCCCATACTCCCAGCTTACCTCCCCCTCCTTTCCCCTTTGGTAACCATAAGTTTGTTTTCTATGTCTGTGAGTCTGTTTCTGTTTTGTAAATGAGTTCATTTGTACTCTTTTTAGATTCCACATATAAGTGGTCTTATATAATATTTGTCTTTGTCTGACTTACTTCACTGAGTATGATAATCTCTAGGTCCATCCATGTTGCTGCAAATGGCATTATTTCATTCTTTTTTTATGGCTGAGTAATATTCCAGTGTGTGTGTGTGTGTGTGTGTGTGTGTGTGTGTGTATAGATAACATGTCTTCTTTATCCGTTTATCTGTTGATGGACACTTAGGTTGCTTCCATGTCTTGGCTATTGTAAATAGTGCCACTATGAACGTTGGGGTGCATGTATCTTTTTGAATTAGCACTTTTGTTTTCCAGACAGTTGCCTAGGAGTGAGATTGCTGGATCATATTTTTACTTTTTTAAAGAACCTCCCTACTGTTTTCTGTAGTAGCTGCACCAATTTATATCCCCACCAACAGTGTAGAAGGGTTTTCTTTTCTCCACAACCTCTCTAGCATTTATTATTTGTAGACTTTTTGATGATAACCATTTCTGACAGGTGTGAGGTGATACCTCATTGTAGTTTTGATTTGCATTTCTCTGATAATTAGCAATGTTGAGCATCTTTTCATGCGCCTGTTGGCCTTCTGTATGTCTTCTTTGGAGAAATGTCTATTTAGGTATTCTGCCCTTTTTTTTGATTGGGTTGTTTGTTTTTTTGTTACTGAGTTGTATCAGCTGTTTATATATTTTGGAAATTAAACCCCTGTCAGTTGTATCATTTGCAAATATTTTTTCCCAGTCCATAGGTTGTCTTTTCATTTTGTTTATGGTTTTCTTTGCTGTGCAAAACTGATGTGTGATTAGGTCCCATTTGTTTATTTTTGCTTTTATTTCTTTTGCCTGGGGAGACTGACCAAAGAAAACATTGCTATGATTTATGTCAGAGAATGTTTTTCCTATATTCTCTTCTAGGAGTTTTATGGTGTCATGTCTTATATTTAAGTCTTTATGCCATTTTGAGTTTATTTTTATGTATGGTGTGAGGGAGTGTTCTAACTTCATTGATTTACATACAGATGTCCATCTTCCCCAACACCACTTGCTGAAGAGACTGTCTTTTCTCCATTGTTTATTCTTGCCTCCTTTGTCATAGATTAATTGACCATAGGTGTGGGTTTATTCCTGGGCTCTCTATTCTGTTCCATTGATCTATGTTTCTTTTTGTGCCAATACCATGCTGTTTTGATTACTGTAGTTTTGTAGTATTGTCTGAAGTCTGGAAGGGTTATGCCTCCAGCTTTGTTCTTTTTCCTCAGAATTGCTTTGGCAGTTCTGAGTCTTTTGTGGTTCCATATAAATTTTAGGATTATTTGTTCTAGTTTTGTGGAAAATGTCATGGGTAATTTGATAGGGATCACATTAAATCTGTAGACTGCTTTGGGTAATGTGGCCATTTTAACAATATTAATTTTTCCAATCCAAGAGCATGGATATCTTTCCATTTCCTTCAATCCTCTTCAATTTCCTTTTTCAATGTTCTATAGTTCTCAGTGTGTAAGACTTTCACCTTCTTGGTTAGGTTTAATCCTAGGGTTTTTGTTTTTTAGTGTGATTTTAAACAGGATTTTATTTTTTTTTTTTACTTTCCCATTCTGATATTTCATTGTTAGTGTAAAGAAATGCAGCAGATTTCTGTATATTAATCTTGTGTCCTGCTACCTTGCTGAATTCATTTATCAGTTCTAATAGTTTTTGTATGGAGTCTTTACAGTTTCTTATATAGAGTATCATTCATTTGCATATAATGAGAATTTTACCTCTTCCCTTTCTGATTTGGATACCTTTTATTTCTTTTTCTTGTCTGATTGCTGTGACTAGGGCTCCCAATACTATGTTGAATAGAATTGGGCATCGTTGTCTTGTTCCAGAATTTAGCAGGAAGGCTTTCAGCTTTTCACCCTTTAGTATTATTTTGCCTGTGGGTTTGTCATAAATGACTTTTATTATGTTGAGGTATGTTCCCTCTATACCCATTTTGGCAAGAGTTTTTTTTATCATGAATGGATGTTGAATTTTATCAGATGCTTTTTCTGCATCTATTGATATAATCATGTGGTTTATGTCTTTTCTTTTGTTGATGTGGTGTATCACATTGATTGATTTGTGTATGTGGAACTATCCTTGTGACCCTGGAATGAATACAACTTGATCATGGTGTATGATCCTTTTTTTGTGTTGTTCCTTTATTTTGTTAATGTGCTAAATTATGTTGCTTGATTTTGAAACGTTAAAGCAATCCTGCATTCCTGGAATAATTTCAACTTGGTTGTGATGTTTTATATATTCTGTTTATTGCTGGATTCAGTTTGCTAATATTTTGTTTAAGATTTTTTTTATGTATATTTATGAGATAGGTTGGCCTATAACTTTCCATTTTTTATAATGTCCTTGTCAGGTTGAGGTCTTAAATTTACGTTGACTTCATAAAATGAGTTGGGAGGCATTTCTTTTATTTTCTTTCTATTTTATTCATTTTTAATGTGTATGAGTAAGATTGATTTTATATGTTTTTAAAATATTTATTTGAATTCACTGAGAAAGTCATCTTGGCCTGTAATAAAAGGCCACTTTTCTTTATTAAGTTTTATTTTCATCCTTTTTTAAAGTTAAATTTATTGAATTAGAATTCATATACAATCAAATACACACATTTGAAAGTCCAATTTAATGAGTTTTGACTAATGTATAAACCTGGGTAACTCCCACCACAATCAAGATACAGAGAAGTTTCATCACCTAAATCCCTTGTGCCCATTTACCATTAGTACCTTCCCTCTCTCTAGCCCCAGGCAAAAACTGAGTTTCACATGCTTATTTGTCATCTGTATTTCTTTAGGGAGTTTTCTGTTCATATTTTTTGCCCATTTTTTAATTGGGCTGTTTGTTTTCTTATTGCTGTATTTTCTAAATTATAGTTTATTTTACCTGTCCTAGAATTTCATATAAATGAACTCAGACATGTTATTGAGCTTGGTTTGCTCAGCATAATGTTTTTGGGCTTCATCCTTGGGTATTATGTATATCAGTGTTTCATTCAGTTTTTATTGCTGAGTAATACTGCATTGTATGCATACACCACAATTTATTTAACCATTCTCCTGTTGGACATATTTGTTGTTTTCAGTGTTTAGCTATTATTAATAAAGCTGGTATTAACATTTTTGTGCAAGTATTTGTGTGATTACATATTTTCATTTCTGTTGGGTAAATTCCTACGAGTAGAATTGCTCGGTCATATGTTAAGTGTATGTTAACTTTTTATGAAATTGAGAAACATTTCTCCAAAGAAGTTATACCATTTTACACTACCACCTACATGCTGTGAAGAGTTCCAGTTTTTCCATATTTTCCTCACCACTTAATGTTGTCGGTCTTTTAAATATTTGCCACTCTAGTAGGTGTGTAGTGGTATCACATTGTGGTTTTAATTTGCATTACCCTGATCACTAGCAATTTTGAGCATCATATTATGTGCTTATTGGCCATTTGCATATCTTGTGACGTTTCTGTTCAAATCTTTTACCCATTTTTTTTAAAGCACTCGTAAAGGGAGTGATTTGTTACAAATTTTAATATACATTAACTATTGAGAAACAGACATGTACCTTTTTTCCCCCTTAAAATGAATCATGTACTGTTCTGACCATAGCTTTTTCTAATTTTAATCTAATGCTCAAAACTTGATGTGATGTTATTCTTTATAACGAGCCATAAACATTAGTTTTGTAGTAAAACTATTTAAATCAATTTGGCTCTTATCTGATAATTTTTTGTGTGAGTGTGCCCATTTTTTAGTAGGATTGCTTATGTTCTTATACTGAGTTGTATAGTTCTTTATATATTATGGATTCAGTTGTTTGGCAGATATACGTTCTGCAAATATTTTTTCCCAACATTTTGCTCATCGTTCCATTTTCTTAAAAGTGGCTTTAAAAGGACTGAAGTTTTAAATTTTGTTAAAATTTAATTTTTTATGTTTTTTTTGAAAAATTGGTTCATGCTTTTTGGTTCCCAAGAAATCTTTGCCTACTCAGAGTTGCAAAGATTTTCACCTGTGTTTTTTCTAGCGATATTATAGTATTAGCTTTTATGTTTAGGTTTTGATCCATTTTGAGTTAATTTTTGTGTTATGGTGTGAGGTTAACTGTCAACATTCATTTTTTCCCCTCCAAACCTCCAGTTCCAGTACCACTAAAAAAGCTTGATCAAGACTGCATTGAATCTAGAAATTAATTTAGGCAGAATGGACATGTTAACAGTTTTGGGTCTTCAAATCCATGAGCACAGTTTAGCTCTCTCTTAGGTCTTTGTAAATTATCTCAGCAATGTTTTATAGCTTTTAATGTAGAGGTCTTGTACTTTTTTGTTATATTTGTTCCTGTGTATTTGACCTTGTTTGCTAATAGTGTAAATGAAATTCTTTTCCTTCATTTATAGCTATTCATTATTATGCCTGATTATCTTTGGATATTTTATTGAAAATTTATAGAAATAATTTAATAGTCTGGATGATGTAATTTTAATGAAGACAAGATTTCCTTTTGCTTCTGGAAAGCATTTAGGCTAGGTGGAGATCACTTTAATCCAGTCAGGAATTGAGCTCATTAAAAGCTGGACTTCAGTTCTAATAAGGGCTTGTCTATTTCCTGTTCATTCTTCTTCCTAAGGTGTAGACCTTTCAGAGTCCAACTGGAATCCTGGGGCATCCACCAAAGTCTCTCCTCATTGCTGGATCCCAAATTCCAATTTGTGTGCCTCCAAGCCTATGAAGATTGTCAGAAGCTATGTTTAGCTTCTTAGCCTCTCAACCATTGCTTTTGCTTTCATATTTGGCAGTTGCCTCAATGGAAAAAGTAACCTAAAATATACTTGGATCACTTCAAATCATGATTTCTTTCTTTCTTTAAAAAAAAAAGAATAATACATATATATATGTTATATATATATATATATATATATATATATATATATTTCCAAGCTATTCAGCAGGAGGGTTGGTCTGTGACAACCTAGTAAGCCATTGCCAGAAGTGTCTTTCTCTTATTCCTCTCCCCCTCTACTTTTCCCTCCCAACCTCCACTAGAATATTCACATTTTCTCTATATCTCATTTACTGTTATATTCCCTAGAATAGTGCCTAGCACAGAATAGAAGTCATTAGGTATTTGTTGAGTGAAAGAATGGATGAATTAGCATTCTATCTGGGAAGATAGAATGGACATTCAAAAGAAAATATCTTTACTGTCATTTTCTCAAACTTAAGAGATAGCTAAGTAGCTATTCTTGAGCATAATTATGGTGAGTTTTGAACTGGAGCTCAGGACCTTTAGAGTTCTAGTCTCTTACTAATGTTTCCTCAACATGTTACGTGACATCGTTTGGTCTTTATTTCTCCATTTGTAAATGATTTATTACTCTCTTACTCATGGAAATTGTTACTAAAATTTAAGAGCTTTCAAGAGAAAAAATTAAGTGGGAGTTCCCTGGTAGCCTAGTGGTTAGGATTCTGGGCTTTCACTGCTGTGACCCAGATTAAGTCCCAGGTCAGGGAACTGAGATCCCTCAAGTGCATGGCGCAGCCAAAAAAAAAAAAAAAGAGAGAGAGAGAGAAAAAAATAAAAAGATGAAAAGGACATTGGAATTAATGTTTTAATCAAGGAATCAAAATTCTTTGGTATAAGTATAGGCTTATAATTTGTATTATTAAAATCTACCAGTGAATACAGTTAAGACGGATAGATTGTTATCATGTTTTAAGAGGTAAAGATGAAGAGTTTCATAAAGAATAACATTTTGCATTGTGCATAAATGTTTGCCTGTGTTTTTTCCCCCTCTTCCCTTTAGAGCCATTTTAAGTGCAAGATCTAGTTATTTTGCTGCGATGCTGAGTGGCTGTTGGGCTGAAAGCTCCCAAGAGTACATTACTCTTCAAGGGTAAGCAGAATTTTTACAAGGCAGCTTGACTGCAAATGATTATAAATAATGCTTTTAATACAAAGCACTTTTCATGAATCTGATTTCCCTGTATGTTCAATGAAATGTTTCTCATGTGGTACAATTCAGCAAAGTACACTTTCTGAAAATGAGAGGTAGTTGGGAACATTTAGTAATAGAGATAGTGTGTTAGTCTTCTCAGACTACCATAACAAGATACCACAAACTGGGTGGTTTAAACAGCAAAGATTTGTTTTCTCACAGTTCTGCAAGATCAAAATGCCAGCAAGGTTGGTGTCTGGTGAGAGCTCTTACCTTGGGTCCTTGGGTTGTAGATAGGCACTTTTCCACTGTGTGCTCCAGTGATGTTCTTTTTAAGTGCATGGGGCTGGGGGGCAGGGAGGTAAAAGGAAGGTGGAAGGAGAGAGCTCACTCTCTGGTGTTCTTCTTATAAGGACACTAATCCTATCACATCAGGGCAGGGCCCCACCCTTATTACCTCATTTAACCTTAATTATTTCCTTAGAAGCCCCATCTCCATATAGGTACACAGGAGTTAGGGCTTCAATATATGAATTTGAGTGGGTGGGAGAACACAGATATTCAGTCTGTAATAGGTAGTTTCTTAAAGAATAATTTGGATAGGTGTGGATTTCACTGACCTATGATAGTGCAATGGTGAATCTACACAGTTGGTGGCAGTTTAAACTGCTGAGACAGTTATTAAGAGATGAACTACTTCCTTAAATGGTGAAATGGAATATTTTTTGGTCACAGATGATCACTGTGAGAATCTGGAGGGTACAATATGGGAGAGGGCTTTGTCAGTAGGAAAACTGCCTGGGCGTTCTGAGGGAGCCTGTCAGCCCTGCATCATTCACACTGCTGATGTTTCCTCGACTGGGTCAACCTTGGCTAGAGGGTTGGGTGTGGAATGGTGGTCGTGGTGATTCCATAACAGTGGATGCATGGAAAGTATTGATAAATTCTCACTATTTTTTACACTGGCCTATAATCTTGAGCCTTCTAGGTTACAGCTGTCTGGTTTCCTTACTAACTAAAATTGATCCCCAAATGCCTCTCATTTTTAATTTCTCAGTCTATAAAATATGGAAAATTGAAACATTTGTAAGAATATGTTATGTGTTTTTATTTATTTTTTCATATTTCATTCATTTAATAGAAATGAAACACATATGCAGAAGAACCTAAACCTCCTTTCTTTCTTACCAGGGTTTTAGAGAGTTGTGTTTTAATTATATTACCTATCACAGTTTCGATACACATATCACAATCTGGCAATCACCAGGTAGTTTCTGATTATGGAAGATTTTGTACACCAAGCAAAGACTTTATTAGCCTATGGGTAAAAGGAATGTGTAGTTGAATCAGTTGGTGAAACCTTATCATTCACTGTTGAAAAACAACCTGAAAGATATATATATCCTACCAAGAAGGCCTCTTCCTTTATGGCGAATTTAAAATATCTGCTGAATATAGGAAGAGGGATAATGCTAGCAGAGGCCAGAATTTCTCTAAGTGTGTCAATCCTAGGGATAATCACTCTAGTGTAATTTTGGAAACGTGTCCAGGGACTGTGTTTCAGATGTTTTAGGTATCATTTTTTAAAACTGTCAATCTTCTCTCATTAGAACTGAATTAAATAAAAATTTAAATGAAGAGATAACCTAGTTTGACTCAGAATGCAACTTTTTTGGCATTTATTAAAAATCATGTGATTCTATGTAGTGAGATAAAGGTCAAAAGAAGTGTATGATTATTGGACCTTACTTGACAGCAAGGGAAAGTAATTTACAGAGAACACTTGTCTGATTTCGTAGAAGAAATCTTAGTTGCTTATATGTTTAGTGACAATTTTTACTATCTGATACCTATTAACATATACCTTTGTTCCTCTCTCCAAATAGATTCTGTCCTCAGCAGTGATAATACCTTACAATAACATCATATATTTTCTAGGATTCTTCCACACTATGGTGCCCTTTAATTTTTAGAATCAGTCTTTGAGAGAGAGGGTATATTCACATATTACAGATGAGTAAAAACAAGATCAGATAAATTAAATGTCTTCCAGGGGTTACTTGGTAAATAAGTGCTTATGCTGAATATAAGTTACACGTTTGTTGATTCTTAATTCAAAGTCCATTCCACAACAGTCACTGAAGAAATTAAAAGTTTCACATTGGCGTGTGTTCTTGAGCTATCTCAGACTGATCTTCTCCACTGTTTAAATGAGTGATTTTCCCATAGGACCCTTAAGTTCCTGGTAGGTATGTTAGGGAATACATGGCATGGGATTGGGATATGAGGGGAAGGCCATTTGGGAAGAGGCACATCTTCAACCAGAGCTGCTCTACTTTTATTTATTCTATATTGCTCAAAATGACCTCTGAGTTTAGCTATAGGAACAAAGGCAATCTTTAATCAGCACTCACGAGTGATCCGATTAAACATTCAAAACACACAGGCTTTTAAAGGAGAAGTCTATTTATTAAGAGGTCAATAGATAAGAAAGAAGTAGTGGCATAACTATTGGTCTCTACTCACCACCTATAATTTTCCTTCTTTCATTATAGTGGAGGTAATGGATAAAAATCTCCTCTTATAATATGGCTTGACTGCTACTGACCAACTTTAGTGGTTCAAGGGAAAGCCAAGTAGAAGTAGCCAAATTTGTTTTAAACTGTCATTACAAATAAGTAGGCTGTACGTTGTAGCAGTGCCAGCAATGATCAGGCTCACTCCTCTTACAGTATTTTCCCTTCACTTCTGTTGTAAGCAAGACTCTACTCCTTACTGGATCATCTTACCCAGAGCTGCTATTTCAGCAGTGGAGACTTACTCCTAATCAGCTTATTCACTTCTAATGAGGATACATTTCTTTTTGACTCTTTTATTTTGCTTGATGTAACAAGGTTTTCTAATGCTAAAATGAAAAGAGAATTTCCTGACAGATTCTGGGTTTTATCTACATCCTTTATTATTATTATCATCACACAATCTGTTTTGCTTTCCCCTCCTGTATCATATATCAAATTGACTGTCTCAAATTACCACCTAAAATGTTATTAGCATCATGGTGTATAAAGCTGTAGGAAGGCTAAAGGGGATTTAGGGATTTTACTTTTTTTTTAAAAAAAATCACATCTTTTAGGAATTTTTATATTATAACAAAGTAATCTACAAAATAAAATCTCTTTTCACATTAACTTATATGGTAATCCTGGGTAGATGTTTCCATGGATTGTGTGGTATAGTAGAAAGATCATGGACTTTGGTCCTTCCTTATAGGAAGTCCTACATCCAGTCCTGAAGTGTTACATGACTTTAGGGACATTGCTTACCTTCCTTAAGTTTCCTGAGGTTGTTGAAAGAAAAAAACCTGGCATAGTGCTTGGTACATAGTATGTAGTGCTCATTAATATTTGTCTTTTTCTTCTTTCCCTAAATTATATTGTTCTCATTTTCTAGAGAGAAAAGCCTTCAAGTGAGGGCCATTTACAGTACCAGGACAGCAATGCCTGCTGTGCTTGGTCAGCAACCGCTTTTGGAACTGTGCCACTGTTGCATATCTGTAGGATGTTTTCTGCAGTAGATTAGAATTGAAATCCTGTCTGAAATCCTTACAGAAAAGAACCGAATGTTTTTAATGAGTTGGTAGTTCAACGATGTAATGCACATGATATTTTTAAGATGGACAGCCTTCAATAAATTATAGTAGGAATAGTAGGGTCCTATTATCCTTGATAATAATTATCCTATTATCCTATTATCCATGTCCCAGAGTTGGAGGGGGAAGGATATAGTTGGAAGGAAGTTCTCCTGGTGGAGGAAGGGGGAAATTTTCCACATCCTATACTGGAAATTGAACCGCAGCCAATAGTTCTGTAAAGAAACCCCACATGTTTCCATTTTATATAAAAAGAGGTCTTTCACTGGTGGCTTGAGACTTTGGAGCATAAATTTGGATTTTCTTGTCTCCCTTGGGAGATTCCTGGGCTTGCTGTGAACCTTCAGGATGATCTTTTCAAATATGTCAGATAATATTTCTTTTCTGACTAAAATTCTTCAATGCCTTCTCATCACAATCAGAATTAAACCCAAATCTTTACCATAATCTATAAGAACCTGTATGATCTGGCCCATAGGCTTTTCCCAAACTACCCCACCTAAAGTAGCTACAGCCTAACTCTCTAGTTATTCTCTTCTATGTTATTCTGTTGTATTGTCTTCACTTTTCACTATTAAAATTATCTTCTTTGTATATTTGTTGACATATTTATTGGCCATGTCCTCTCTCTAGAACGCAAGCTTCTTGTATCCTCAAGGTCTAAAATAGGGCCTATCATTCAATAAATATTGACTGTATATGAACAAATGAATGAGTGAATGAGACCCTACATTACCTTAGCCCACATATATAGGAGCCTGAAACTTTAGGAAGCACATATAAAGCACAGAGGTTTAAACTGGGCACATGTTGTATCTGATCCTAGAGCTCTGTCCTCTCATAGGCTTTTCTTTTTTCTAATTCTGGGTATATGTTATATTTTCATCTCCTACAGGATTTTATTCTGATTACATTTAAATGGGAATAGTGCTTTAAATCTTTCCATTTAAACTGTGGGCTATTGCAGTAATTTGTTGGGGTTTTTTTTTTCCAGGTCAGTTGATCATGTCTTTATAAACACTTTTAGTAAAAATACAGATGACTTACAATAATGAGAATGCAGTTTAGTAAAACATCTGTCAAGACAGCAGGAAAACAGTTTCTTGCTGTTTTTATAGCTATCATATATATTGATACATAAGCTCAAATGTCTAGCTTTTGCTATTTATTTTAATAAAACTCCTTTTATTTTTACTTAGTCATTATTATCCTTTGCTTAAATATGTCAAGTCTTAGAAGAAACTATTCTTTCAACAGAAATGGTCAGTCCTCATTAATACTGATAAGAATGGCTCTCGAAATTTTGAGGAAAAGTGCATGGAATCTAATAATTATGCTACTGTTTTAGGCTACAAACTATAGATGATATGGCATAATCATTCTGAGATCAAATCTTGTTGTATCAACGTATATAAATGAGAATATTTAGAGATTTGACTTTTTTCTAAGTATTAAAGATGTGGAATTTTGAATCAGCAGAAACCAGTAGGGGGCAGTAAATATTTATTAAGTAAATTGAAAAATATTTATGTTTTCAACTCAGTATTCCTTCTGAAGGTTTGGGAGATGCTTATAACTACCCTAATAAGCCATTCATTAAATATTCATTAAACATTTATTGAGCATATATTATTTAAGGCCATAAAATCAAAGCAGACACCTTTCTGAGTCCTACCCTGAGGACTCCATTTCTTTTCTTCTTGCCTTCCTCCTTTTGTTACTTTAGCAGACATTAGATACCATGCTTAACAAACTGTGAAGGTCTTATCAGCACTGTGCCCACCCTGCTTCCACTGCGGAGCTCCAGTATTATGTGGGGAAAGGAAATTCTTCTCAACCTGGGGATATTGAATCAATGCTGACATTCTGCTGCTACTAGAGATGCAAGGGTAAATAAGACACAAATCCTGCCCTCACAGAACTCAGTTTAGAAGGAGAAACAAATACATAAACAAAGATATTACAAGTCAGTTTAATAAATGTGATAAGGGAAGTGTGTGGTGTGTGTGTGGTGTGTGTGTGTGTGTGTGTGTGTGTGTGTGTGTGTGTGTGTGTGTGTGTGTGTGTGTGTGTGTGTGTGTGTGTGTGTGTGTGTGTGTGTGTGTGTGTGTGTGTGTGTGTGTGTGTGTGTGTGTGTGTGTGTGTGTGTGTTATACTGCTTAAGACCCCAGGCTTTGGAGTCTGGATTTAAATTTAAAACCAAAATTCCAGTGCTATCTGCCTGGATTTAAGATCCAGTACATCACTAGTCATTTGACCTTGGGCAATTTACTTTTTTTTTTTCCCAGCACCTGCCCCCATGGGCAAGTTACTTAATTTCAGTTGTTTCATCTGTAAGATGAGACTAATAACAATATCTACCATTGAGTTGTTATGATGATTAAATGAGCTAATGGCATTCAAAATGCTTATTAGCTCATGACTGAATCATAATAAATGCTCAACTGATGTTAGTTATTATTTATGTTTAACATTCAGTGATTTCTTTTTTTTTCCCCCTTGTGAGCATTAAGGAAACAATCAGAGGTAAAGAGCCCCATGTCTTGTGTCTAAAAGATGAAATAAGTAGAGAGGGAGAGAATTTTAAGCAGAGTGAACAGTATCTGCTAAGGCATGGATGTATAAAGAATTATAAGTAGTTCAGGTATAAGAAACAGCAGTTTACTTATCTTGGAACAGCTGCTAGAGAGAGAGAACTAGAAATCAGATGATAAAGAACATTGTACACCAAGCTAAAGAATGTCGGCTTGTTTCCTAGGTGCTCTGGAGAATTGTTGAAGGGTTTTTAAAGTCAGGGGCTATATCAGATTTACATTTTAGCAAAGTCACTCTAATAACAAGGTGGGAAATGGGATGCAAGGAGATAATTTCAGGCAAGAAGCCCACACGAGAGGATACATTATCATAGTACAGAGGAGAGAAACTGAGAGGCTAAACCAGGGCAATGAAAGGGGAAATTAGACAGCAGAGACTGAATTCAAGAAAATTTTGAAGGTATAAAATGACAGAATATAATGAGGGAGAGAATTGAGATGAACCTCCAGCTCTGACTTAGGCATTTAGGTTATTGTTCAGTCTTCTTTTTGTTATTCCTGTTTGGTTCATAGCACTGTTGCAGGACTTCTTGCATCTTGTCCCACCTTCTATTCCTCGGTACCAAGGCGAGTGAATTATCCAACAACCATTGGGCATTGGTCAGGACGAACTCTAGATGAGAGGTAATTTGATTTCTTTTCTCCTTTCTTCTGTGCTGAACCCATGAAAAGAGGTGATGGGGAAGAGGGGCATCTGCTTTCCATCTTTGCTATCTGTTGGAATTTTGAGGGGGCCCCAATAAATAGTATACTTTCTTCCTGCTCAAAATGAGACAAAAGACTCAGCAGATGAAGTTAGAAAACATTTCGTTGATTTTTGATAAAAACTGTTAAAGCAGTAAAATGTGCTTTAACGCAAGAGCCAAAGTTGATTTGCTAGCTATGTCTACTCTAAGACAGCCCACCTGAGAGAAAGTCTGAATCTGGACAGCGGATGCACTTCTTCCCCGTCACCTCTTACCACTGGTTCAGCAGAGAAGAAAGGAGAAAAGGAATCAAATTACCTCTCATCTCAAGTTCCACTTGATCAACAGCCAGTGGTTGCTGTCTACCAACCAGATAATTAACCTCCCTTGATACAGAGGAATAGAGGGTGGGACAAGATGCAAGAAGTCCTGTAACAGTGCTGTGAACGAAATAAGAAAAACAGAAAGAAGACCGAATTTGGAGTGTTGGGAGAGGAAGTCATGAATTTAGAGTTTGAGATCTAGTAGTCAGTGGGACATAAAGATTATCACTTCAGACTACTTCTTAAGTCATGTCTTTACTTTTAAATCTGTAAAATGAGGATGTTGGCAGAGCTAGAGCCACTGGATAGGTATTACAAATTAAGAAATCTATACAGCATAACAAGACTCTTTCTAGTGAGTAGAGTTGTCCATCCCAGGCTTTAAGCAAGACCAGAGGCCATTTGTCAAAGATGCTGAGAAGGATTTCTTAGTGAGCCAGAGGTTGAACTATGACCTCTAAAGCCCTTTCTAACTTTGTCTATCATGGAAGATGCCCCAAAAATAATCAGGTATTTTATAATATACTAATAACATTTTATAGCATATAAAAACCCATAGCTGCAGTTATGCTTCATTTTTAAATTAATGGCATACCTCATGGATGTTATTCAAAGAATATATTCTTCAGATGAAAATGAGATTAGAACTTTATGTTGGCTAAAAGTTTATGGGAAAATAAAATGTATCATTGCTATCAGTTAAATCTTAATTATTTCTGGATTTGAGTATAGTTTTCTTTTATTTTTCAGGATAAGCCATGTAGAAATGAATGTTTTGATACATTTTATATATGGAGGAACTTTGGACTTTCCAGACAAAGCTAATGTTGGGTATGTATGATTTTTTAATGATTTTAAATATAAAAGTATTAATATTTTGTGGCTTCTGCTTTGTTGAGCTTTGTTTAAAAGTGTCAATGGAGTAGAAGCTTCAATTTTATTGTCTATTTTGCCTATCTTGTGTGTATTTTGGGAATATCTAAAAATAGTAAGTCACCTTATTTAGAAGAAAAGATGATCTAGCAACTCACAGTAATAAGATTAAGAAAAGTCTATTACACTTAAATTATGTTAGAAAAACTTAAGATTTGTTTTGGAAAACAGACGACAGGTTTTTATAAAATTAATTGAACTTTTATCAAATTTGGAATAATTTTTTTACTACTTTATTTTTTAATTTTAGGATGTCAAAAGAAAAGGAAAAAAACCCTAAAATTAATCTGAGAATTTAGGCATCCTAATGATTAACAGGAATTCCCTGGCAGTCCAGTGGTTAAGGTTCCACGCTTCCACTGCAGGGGGAGCGGGTCCGATCCCTGGTCAGGGAGCTAAGATCCTGCATGCCGGGTGATGTGGCCAAAAAAAAAAGAAAAAGTAGTATGATTCTTTAGTACTCTATGGTGAAATGCCGTCTAAGCTGCTGAAATCCTACTGGAGAGTGAAATCTATCTTGCTCTTCTAATCTTCTGAATGTTCTCTCCTTTTATTGCTATTCTAACATCAGACAAATGAAGGCTGCTCGTTTACTTTTAAATATTCATTAGTTCCTTTAGTTATAAACTGAATAAATGTGATTTGGGGGAGAAGGTATCATGAGTCAAAGGGATTAAGTACTGAAGTTTTGCCCCTGGAAACCTATAAGAAATTTTATCATGGTATCAAGGCTTGTAGGTTTCCTAAGTACCTAAAGTATGTGTGGGTACTCAGAAATACTTGCCAGTTGAAAGAAGCAACAGAAACCCTCTGAATCATTGGATGCCATCTCCAATCTTATGGTCATTTGTAGGCATTTTCAATATGATAAGCATCAATTAGTTGCCCTCCCCCTAAATTTTTATTATTCGTATTTGTTGTGAAGAGTTGTAACTTTTACAGCCTTTGAAGCAGTTTCCTGGGCTTTGTTGCATATGACTGAGAATATGAGGGGAGTTTGATTGAAACATCTCCAAATTTACTTCGTGTTATTCCCCACAAATCAAATCAAGTTACAGGGCTTTCAACTTTTGACCTATGTCCTTTTTATAATCTATAAAGAGTATCTATTATGTAGGGTATAAAGTTAGAATTAAAATAATTAAGATTATTCTTTTTTCTAAACTATATATTATCAAAAAATTATTGTGTATTATTCCTTGGTTTTTAAATTGAAGAATTAACAGTGCATCTATTCTTATCTTAGGCACATACTCAATATGGCTGATATGTATGGACTAGAAGGATTAAAAGAAGTAGCAATCTATATTTTAAGAAGAGATTACTGTAATTTCTTTCAAAAGGTAATTATTCAGTCTTAGAAATCTTTTACCTAGTGCTTAAAGTCACCCATTATTACCTACTAGCTTTTGCTGTACGCGGGCCTCTCACTGTTGCGGCCTCTCCCGTTGTGGAACACAGGGTCCGGACGCACAGGCTCAGCGGCCATGGCTCATGGGCACAGCCACTCCGCGGCATGTGGGATCTTCCCGGACTGGGTCACGAACCCGTGTCCCCTGCATCGGCAGGAGGACTCTCAACCACTGCGCCACCAGGGAAGCCCTTAAAAGAATTTTTTACATCAATAGTCCCCTCTTATTGGCTACTTGAGCCAACAATATGCATTGTAATTATGTAATTTTAATCACATTTAAATTTAGATTTTTGTGTTGGAATGGACTTTTCCTATCTGTCTATAAGTTGTAGCTGAGGAATCCCCCCATGTGCTAAAACAGAGTCATGAACTGGGTCTACCACTCCTACCAACCCTTCAAGGTTCACTGAGAAACAGTTAAACTCCTTAGCTACCTTTAATCAACCATTCATTCCAGCCTCTATAAGTAAGGGAGCTAGAAGAAGGAGCACAGTCTTGGTGTCCTCAGCATTGCAGAAAGTGAAGAATCCTGGTGAAAGACTTTTCCTTCTCTTTCATCTTTCCCCATCTTCCCAGCCAAGAGAAAGTTAAGAGCCTGTTCCAAATAAAGATTAAAGATAGGGGTATCTGCAGTGAGGAGATAATGTCTTCTCAGCCCCGAGATGGACATCTATCGTATCTGTATAACCAACCCACTCTGGAACTTCCATCAAAGAAGAAAAGAAAGTACTGAGAGATTTCTTGGAAGAGCCTGGAATATGTCTCAGGAACCAGTGAGAATATACTTGAATATGGAGATTTCTTAAGGGAGGAGGAGGCTTGCTGGAGAAGCCAGTACTAGCCTGGTGACTAGAGGCAATAGTTATTGTCATAGATAGAAAAAAATAATGGAGAGTCCATTCCACACCCCAATTATACATGGTATGCAGGGAAGGAAAGGGACCTTAGTGGTTCATTGAAGATTAGAAGAGACTGATACAGGGTCAAATGACAGGGTCCCACGTAAGGAGGCATCAAGCATCATGAACCCTAGAAGAACCTTTACCACTGAGAGGTTAGGGTGAAGTTCAGTCTGTCTCTTAACAAGCCACCACGTTAGCAAAGGCCACCAACATCTGGATTAGAGTAGTCAAGGACATCTTCCTATTACCATGTTCGTCACTGGTTAGTTACATAAGGTGGCCATAGCCATCCATAACCCTCTTCCACAGGAGTTAGACCCACAAAATGGAGGAGTAAGAGACCATGTTCTACTCTCCATTCCAGATCTCCCCAACTAAAAGTGTAGTCAGTGATGGAGAGTGAAAGATTTAAATCAAGTATGAGATAGGTGTTTAAATAGTACTATACCGAATTTCAATACCAAAAGTAACCAGAAGGTACTGGAATTTGCCTATGATCATTAAAGTATGGGAAAAGAGGGAATTTGACACAGCGTGGTTGATAGCGCTAATTGGGGAAAGAAAGTTTTGTTAGTATCTGCTTTAAACTGAGACTCCTCAATAAACCAATTGCATGAAACATTTAAAAAATAATCTCTTTTATGTATTGTCTTTGGACCATTGCCTCTACTTTTTAGTATGTTCATGAGTATACACAGGTTACATGCAGCTTCTTATATTTTACTTTCAATAATTCACTTAATTTTAAAAATACAAAAGGCATATTTGTTGCCATTTAAACAACAGAAGATGAAATGCTTTTAAATTATCAATATGGCATTTTGTTGAAAATTATTTTACTTTATTTTAATGAAGTCTGTACTACTGTGCTAACAGATATTTGAGAGCAGTTTTTGTTTTTATTGACCTGATCTTTAAATTGTTTGCTTTACATATTTTAACAATATATATTTTGATAAATATATTTTTGAATGTATAATTTTTAACTTCTAGATCTCAATTATGCAGTTTCTTAGCAGTGACTTAAATATAGTAAATCTATAATAGCACATGCCACAGTAATATATGATGGGATATAATATGATGGTTAATGGGCCCCAGAACTCTTGGCAAGCTAGCTTCAGTCATTTCATTAACTTTACAATCTTGCCTTTTTTAAAAGTAAATTTTAGAACTTCATTTATAGGATTATAGTGGGTTTTACATTATGTTTTTTGCCACTGATTTAAAAATATATCTTAGGTTATAATTTAAATATATGTCATCCCAGATTTTACAAGCAGGTTTTGAAGATGACTAAAGATCAAGTCATCCTATTACAAAAACACTTAGGAAATCAGCATTTCCATATAAATAAAATTCTTAGAAAGCTAGTTATCCCTTTAAGCCAGGGGTCAGTAAACTTTTTCTATAAAAGGCTAGATAGTTAATGTTCTAGGCTTTGTGGGCCACACAGTCTCCATCACAACTACTCAGCTTTGCTGTTATAAACCAAAAACAGCTATGGACAATATGTAAATGGAACAGCATGGCAGTGTTCCAATAAAACTTTATTCACAAAAACGGTGGGCTAGTTTTGGCCCACAAGCTGGTTTGCTAGCCTTTGCCTTTAAGCAGCAAATTATTTTGTATGGAAATTATTCTTAAGTTATACATCAAGTAGTGGATTTTGTGTTGTGGAGGGCTGGTTATTCCTAAATAAAATTAGATTGCTAGACTTCTTAACTCTTGTGCTTACTTTTATAATTTTTTATGCTTCTGGATGCTTTTAGGTTGTCAATTATGTCTATACCAGTAGTCTCTTCCCTCATACTACTTTTATCTTATCTGAAGTGGGTCAGAAAACCAAATTATTTAACTTAGTAGAATTATTGTATAATTTATATAGTGATAGCCATTTCTGATTTTAGGACAATTTAGAGTACCTTCAGTTATCTTAAAGGGAATAACTAAATTGTTGATGTGCAAAAACAGGTATTTACAGTTAATTTCCTAAGTAGTATGTAACACCTTTAGGAGAAGTGTATTAGGAAATCAAATTAATAGCAATTTGTAATTTTAAAATTTGGGGGACTTCCATCGTGGTGCAGTGGTTAAGAATTCGCCTGCCAGTGCAGGGGACATGGGTTCGATCCCTGGTCCAGGAAGATCCCACGTGCCGTGGAGCAACTAAGCCTGTGCACCACAACTACTGAGCCTGTGCTCTAGAGCCTGCGAGCCACAACTACTGAGCCTGCACACCTAGAGCCCGTGCTCCACAACAAGAGAAGCCACCGTAATGAGAAGCCCACGCACCGCAATGAAGAGTAGCCCCCGCTTGCCACAACTAGAGAAAGCCCGCGCACAGCAACGAAGACCCAATGCAGCCGAAAATAAATAAATAAATAATGAAATGGAAAAAAATCTATTAAAAAAAATTGGAGGGCTTCCCTGGTGGCGCAGTGGTTGAGAGTCCGCCTGCCGATGCAGGGGACACGGGTCCGTGCCCCGGTCCGGGAAGATCCCACGTGCCGCGGAGTGGCTGGGCCCATGAGCCATGGCCGCTGAGCCTGCGCGTCCGGAGCTTGTGCTCCGCAACAGGAGTGAGAGGCCCGCGTACCGCAAAAAAAAAAAAAAAAAAAAAAAAAAAATTGGAAATCACTGACCTTATTTGAAGGACTATGCTGGAGGCATTTCTGAAGAAGCTTTTGCTGTTCTCTGAGTGCAAGGTATCTTCAGATACATATTTAGAGACTATATATACATATTGGTTGATTGCTGGTCTTTAAGTGTATAAACGCAAATCACAACTAATGAATGTGTACAAAGAGAAGCTGAACTCTATTCACCCTAATAGGGCAATAGTTGTGCTTAGGAACATAGTCTAAAAAACTGAAAATACATGGCACAGGTAATACGTAACACATATTGAGGCTTAACACCAAGAGCAGTGAGTTCTTCACTACTTGTATCTACGTTTTATTTATTTGTTTTAGTTCATTACTTCTGTATATGTGCTTTTTAAAAATATGTTTATATAATCACGATCTAATTAAATTCTGTCATTTTGTTTGAGGTCAATGTAGGACCTCCCATTGCACATGTACTTAAAGTTATATTTATACTTTAGGAAGCAGATTAGACCATACGGTTGTGTTGCAATGTGATGTGCTAGAAATTATTATACCACTTGTACTCTAGAAAATATTTATGCTAAAAGAAATTAGAATATAAACTGTGTGCATTCTGGCAGCTAAAAGAACTCAAATGCTATCCTATAAAAACTAAAGTTTATCAGTGATACTTGATTTTAAAAGAATAACAGACTTTTGAGTTACATATATTTATTCTGCAGTTTAGGTATGTAAATCAGATCATTTTTATGAACCAATTACTTTTAGCCTCTGTAAGTTGAAAAAGAATAAATGTAGTGTTTTCTATCAATTTTAGCCTGTTCCCAGAAGGTTGGCATCTATATTAGAATGCCTGATTATTGCTCATTCAGTTGGAGTGGAAAGTCTTTTTGCTGACTGCATGAAGTAAGTGATCTGAAGTAGTGCTGATATTATTAATTTAGGGATTCTGTTCTTCCATTCTCCTAATTTTCTGGGAAATTTTAGACTTGGCCTATTTTCTTGGGCATAATGTAAATAGCTTAATGCTTAACTAGTTACAACAATTGAGGAGAAGTATTGATGTAGATATTACTCAAGATGCTTGGAATCAATGTTATTTTAGCTGAACCATGGTTACTTATGTTAAAATCCATGCACGTAACCCAGAGTGAACTTGAAATAAATGTCTACAGAAAAGGGAACTTAGTTAAGTCCATTATAGCACTCACAAAATTAACTGTTAGGGTTAGTCAAAACATAATATATATAAAACTTATATTATTGAAAACCAAAATGTTACTGAATATTATAATGAAAAATATTTTCATTACTTTAACTTGAGATTCTTTGACTTTTAACAGGTGGATTGTAAAGCATTTTGCAAGGTTTTGGTCTGAGAGAAGCTTTGCAAATGTACCTCCTGAGATTCAGAAAAGTTGTCTTAATATGTTGATTCAGTCTTTAGTAAGTATAACCTGAATACTTTGTGTTTGTCATCAAAAAGTTTATTAAATTTTATATAGGTACTTTCGGTGTTTTAAATACAAATGTAGAATTGTATTATAAAAGCAAGATGAAAGGACCGATTCCAGATAACCCAGAACCAATTCAGAGAATCTGTCTTTAAGACTCTGTTCCTCTGTACCAAATGCATTAGAATTCAGAGAACCACAATCACTAGAAAGTATACGTTGGCTCATGAACAAAAGGGGCATGGTGCCAGGGTCGGTTATGCATTGGCTCAGTAGCAGGGACCTCCACTCATTACGGTGGATTTAGGTGCAACACTGAAACAGTGGCACCATTCTCCAAGAGGACCAGCCATCTACCTGCTGGCAGGTTAATTACATTGCACCACTTCATCATGGAAAAGGCAGTGCTTTGTTCGCAGTGTAATAAACATTTGCTTTGGATATGGATTTGCCTTCCTTACTTCCAGTGTTTCTAGTAAAACCACTGTCCGTGGACTTACTGCCTTTTTCACCACCATAGTATTCCACACAGCATCACTTCTGACTAAAGAACTCACTTTATAGCAAATGAAGTATGGCAGTGGGCCCATGCTTACTGATTTCACCTGTCCTACTGTGCTCCCTATCATCCTGAAGCAGCTGGCTTGATAGAATGGAGGAAGGGCCTTTTGAAGACTTGGTTACAGTACAGCCACGTGGCAGTGACTTGTGGGATTGGGGCAGTGTCCTCCGGGAGGCTGTATATGCTCTAAATCAGCTTTTGATTTATGGTGCTATTTCTTAACATAACTAGGATTCATGGGTACAGAAATCAAGGTGTGGAAGTGAGAGTGGCTCCACGTATAATTACTCCTAGTGATCCACTAGCAGAATTTTTGCTTCTTGTCCCTATAACTTTAGGATCTGCTGATCTAGAGGTCTTAGTTCCAAAGAGAAGAATGTTTTCACCTATGGACACAATGCTTCCATTGAACTGGAAGTTGGGACCACCTCCTTCTGGCCACTTTGTAAATCAACAGGCAGAGAAGGGGAATTATTATTAGATTGAGCCTATTTTTTTTTAAACATCTTTATTGGAGTATAATTGCTTTACAATGCTATGTTAGTTTCTGCTGTACAACAAAGTGAATCGGCTATATGTATATATATATCCCCATATCTCCTCCCTTTTACATCTCCCTCCCACCCTCCCTATCCCACCCCTTTAAGTGGTCACAAAGCACCAAGCTGATCTCCCTGTGCTATGCAGCTGCTTCCCACTAGCTATCTATAAGGAGAAATTGGGTTGGTGCTATATAATGTGGGGAAGGAGGAGTATATCTGGAATGCAGTACTCCCATGTCCTATGGTTAAAATCAATGGAAAAACTCAATTTAAGCAGCACTGATACTGGCCCAGATTCTTCAGGAATGAAAGTTTGGGCCACCTTACCAGATAAAGAACTATAAACAGCAGAGGTACTTGCAGAGGACAAAGGGAACATGGAATGGTTGCAGGAAAAGGTAGTTATAAATACTAGGTATGACCACGTGACCAGTTATAGAAATTAGCACTGTAGTAGTTATGAGGTAAACATATTCATTTCCCCTTTTTATATGAATGTTTATGTATATATTAACCAATTATTTTTTTCCCCACTGTCTCATTCCCCTACCATTTAGTATAAGACATGTTAACTATACCTCTGTATTTAAGTTACAGGATGCCAAGGGGTAGTTTGAATCAGTTTGAAGAGAGACTTTGTATCCTATTTTAGGGAGAGGGTTAGCATGTTTGTTTTATAGGGGATGGTTGTATATGTTAGGCATTAGCATGACTTTACTTTGTCTCCATAGGAATTAACTATGATTTAAAGAAATGTGTATGCATGCCAAGTTGACAAGGGTTGGACTGTAGTGTCTCTGCAATGTGTTAGCTTGATTAGAATGAACTATGCTTCCCAGAATTTCCTTCTTTGTACTGCTTCACCTTGCCCTGTATCCTCTTTGGTTTCTCTTACCCCTGGGCCAGGGATGTGTTTAGCTCCATGATGGCGGGTGCTAGCATCTCCTGAAGGACACTCATTTAATCCATGTTGGAGGCAGTGAGACCTAAAATGAGCCCATCCTTGTGGGTTATAGCTTGTGCTCTTGGGTGTCAGCTTGTCCTTACCCCTCACACTTTACATCCATCATCCTCTCTCAACTGCTTTCCCTGTGGACTTCATACTACAATACATCATCATATACAAAGAGTGCTTAACCAGCTCCCATAATTGCATAAGGTGAAATCCCTTTAACAGACTCCTTTATGTATATAAATACTTCCTAGTGGTCCTGTTTCTCTGATTGAACCATGAATGGTATTTTAGACTGGGTTTCATAGAAAATAATATCTAAATCTAACTGGGAAAATAAGTTTAGGCCATCAGCTGGTGATATACCACTGCAAAAAATAAATTTAAATCTGTGTTTATGCTAATGAAGGACTTTGTTGTTTTGTTGCTTACTATTTTGCATTAGTTTCTTTGGTCATTGAATGGTTACTCTGTTCATGAGGCAAGCAAATGGCCCAGCTATAATTCAGTTCAATA
This sequence comes from Orcinus orca, assembly GCF_937001465.1. NCBI lineage: Eukaryota > Metazoa > Chordata > Mammalia > Artiodactyla > Delphinidae > Orcinus > Orcinus orca. Next base: position 131,776,686 of record NC_064559.1, on the reverse strand, counting down.
GAAGTGAATTATTACCTAGTGGATTTTTAAAAGACCTTTATGGTTCAAAATATACTTTTTATATTTTGAAATTACATATAACATAGGTACTCTTATTTCCACTTTATATATAAGAAAAAAGAATCAGAGAGGTAAATGCTTTATTCAAGTTCACATTGTCAGTAAATTATAAAACCACGTCTTAAAACCAATTGCTGCCATTCTAAAGGTAATATAATAGATGCTCAGCATGGGCAAAGATTATTTTTAGGAAGTATGGGCCTTGACTTCAAGGAACTCGCAAACTGATGGAAGGATAGGCACTTAAACAACTATGCAAAATACAAGTTAGACTATGATGAATACTAGCATTAAGTTCCATGTCAGTCTTATTTACCTTTGCAGCACCAGCCTTAGGGCAATGCCTAGCAGACATTAGGCACTCAGTATATATTGATAGGTAAATAAAGGAGTGAATAAGTATAATTTATAATTCAGGTTTATACGTGGAATCACAGAAGTTAAAACAATTGATTCTGATTGGAAGGATAAGAGAAGTGATGTGAGATGAACCTGAAAATAGAGGACAATTTCAAAATAAAAAAGTGACTTTTAAATGTGACCAGGGACCTGGAGTCTGGGCAGTGCCAATATTCTCTTGTAACTGGAATAATGAGAGAAGATAAGTCTGGGGAGAGGCTAAGGCCAGATTGGGAGGGATCTTAACTGACTGTCTCAAGAAGTTTGATTTTTTTTTTAACAAGTGGTAAGTGAGTATAACTGAGGAATAAGCTCTTCATACTATGCCTCTCCCTCTCCTACAATATTTTATTTTGATTTTATAGCTCTAATCAGTTCCTTGTAAGCTTTGTGAATGCTTGGTTTTTCCTTTCAAGACAGATATAAAGATGAACATCAAAACAACCAAACTTACGAGCCTTTTGGCATTGTGGTGATTATAATGAAAATTTGAAATTTTGTCTTTCTTTGTGGATATTCAAATTTTAGGAAACCTTAATTTAATATATTCTTCATATTTTACTATAGAAATAAAATATATTTTGCTACATTAATAAAAATAGAATATTTAAAAATTTTAAAATTAAAATATGTTATCCAAAACAAATGAAAGAAAGATTGAGAAATCTTCTTAAGTCTTCTTTGGCTCTAATTCAGTTAAACAACATGTTTCATGGCAGGCACTTTACTCTATCAATAATATGCCTAACACTGTCATATACAAAGGGAGATAAGAAAGTGCTGCATTGGACTATATATGGAGAATTTTTTTTTTAATTTTAATATAAGGGACTTTGAGCTTTTTCTCCTTCTTGCTCACTATGCAGCAGTTCAGTAAGAAGTGGCTACTCCCTCCTACCAAGTACAAACCGTTGCTTTTGGGAGGAAGAGAGAGAAGGGTAGAGGAGTTAGTAGAAGAGAGAAAGTTTTTAGAAAAGTTAGGGCTTCTAATTACTTGAACTATTTCAAAACAAGATTAAATTTTTCTGTTTCAAAATGTTTTGTTTTGTTTATGGTTTCCTTTGCTGTGCAAAAGCATTTAAGTTTAGGTCTCATTTGTTTATTTTTGTTTTTATTTCCATTTCTCTAGGAGGTGGGTCAAAAAGGATCTTACTGTGATTTATGTCATAGAGTGTTCTGCCTATGTTTTCCTCTAAGAGTTTTATAGTGTCTAGCCTTACATTTAGGTCTTTAATCAATTTTGAGTTTATTTTTGTGTATGGTATTAGGGAGTGTTCTAATTTCATCTTTTTACATGTAGCTGTCCAGTTTTCCCAGAACCACTTATTGAAGAGGCTGTCTTTTCTCCATTGTATATCCTTGCCTCCTTTATCAAAGATAAGGTGACCATATGTGCATGGGTTTATCTCTGGGCTTTCTATCCTGTTCCATTGATCTATATTTCTGCTTTTGTGCCAGTACCATACTGTCTTGATTACTGTAGCTTTGTAGTACAGTCTGAAGTCAGGGAGCCTGCTCCTCCAGCTCCATTTTTCTTTTTCAAGATTGCTTTGGCTATTTGGGGTTTTTTGTGTTTCCATACAAATTGTGAAATTTTTTGTTCTAGTTCTGTGAAAAATGCCATTGGTAGTTTGATAGGGATTGCATTGAATCTGTAGATTGCTTTGGGTAGTATAGTCATTTTCACAATGTTGCTTCTTCCAATCCAAGAACATGGTATATCTCTCCATCTGTTTGTGTCATCTTTAATTTCTTTCATCAGTGTCTTATAGTTTTCTGCATACAGGTATTTTTTCTCCTTGGGTAGGTTTATTCCTAGGTATTTTATTCTTTTTGTTGCACTGGTAAATGGGAGTGTTTCCTTAATTTCTCTTTCAGATTTTTCATCATTAGTGTATAGGAATGCCAGAGATTTCTGTGCATTAATTTTGTATCCTGCTACTTTACCAAATTCATTGATTAGCTCTAGTAGTTTTCTGGTAGCATCTTTAGGATTCTCTATGTATAGTATCATGTCATCTGCAAACAGTGACAGTTTTACTTCTTTTCCAATTGGATTCCTTTTATTTCTTTTTCTTCTCTGATTGCTGTGGCTAAAACTTCCAAAAGACAACCCTCAGAATGGGAGAAAATATTTGCAAATGAAGCAACTGACAAAGGATTAATCTCCAAAAATATACAAGCAGTTCATGCAGCTCAATATCAGAAAAACAAACAACCCAATCTAGAAATGGGCAGAAGACCTAAATAGACATTTCTCCAAAGAAGATATACAGATTGCCAACAAACACATGAAAGGATGCTCAACATCACTAATCATTAGACAAATGCAAATCAAAACTACAATGAGGTATTGCCTCACACGGGTCAGAATGGCCACCATCAAAAAATCTACAAACAATAAATGCTGAAGAGGGTGTGGAGAAAAGGGAACCCTCCTACACTGTTGGTGGGAATGTAAATTGATACAGCCACTATGGAGAACAGTATGGAGGTTCCTTTAAAAACTAAAAATAGAACTACCGTATGACCCAGCAATCCCACTACTGGGCATATACCCCAAGAAAACCATAAATCAGAAAGAGTCATGTACCACAATGTTCACTGCAGCACTATTTACGATAGCCAGGACATGGAAGCAACCTAAGTGTCCATCAACAGATGAATGAATAAAGAAGATGTGGCACATATATACAATGGAATATTACTCAGCCATAAAAAGAAATGAAATTGAGTTATTTATAGTGAGGTGGATGGACATAGAATCTGTCATACAGAATGAAATAAGTCAGAAAGAGAAAAACAAATACCGTATGCTAACACATATATATGGAATCTGAAAAAAAGAAATGGTTCTGAAGAACCTAAGAGCAGGACAGGAATAAAGACGCAGACGTAGAGAATGGACTTAAGGACACGGGGAGGGGGAAGGGTAAGCTGGGACGAAGTTAGAGAGTGGCATTGATATATATACACTACCAAATGTAAAACTGATAGCTAGTGGGAAGCAGCCGCATAGCACAGGGAGATCAGCTCGGTGATTTGTGACCACATAGAGGGGTGGGATAAGGAGGGTAGGAGGAAGATGCAAGAGGGAGGGGATATGGGGATATAGGTATACGTATAGCTGATTCACTTTGTTATACAGCAGAAACTAACACAATAATGTAAAGCAATTATACTCCAATAAAGATGTTTTTAAAAAAAAGGTTTGTTTAAGCCTTTTTTTAAAAACAAATTATGAATAGTTTTTAAATATAGGAAAATTAAAACAAAAATAGGCATGGGGGATAGTCAGTAGCGTAAAACTAAAGTTGTATATATATTATGCTTTTAGTCCTAAGGCCAAAAGATAATTGAAGGCCTATTTAATTAACACAATATCAAAAGAATTAAATAGTATGAGTCATAGTGTTTATTCAGTATATGGTGTTAGGACAACAACAGGAAGCTTGCTGGAAAAAATTTAAGTTGGATCTATACATCACATCCTGGTATGCCAGTATACATTCCAAATGGATCAAAGATTTACAAGTAAAGAAAATGAAACCTAAAACACTACAGTTAAGTCCTGGGAGAATTAGTTTATAACCTCATCAGTGGAGTGGGGATACAAAATTTAGAAGCCATAAAAGAATTTGGTTACATAAAAATGCAAAATTTCTATATAGTAAAAATTACCATAAGCAAAGTCAGAAAACAAATGACAGTTCATATCATACTCTTATTCTAATTTTTCTAATATAGAGAGTTCCTACAAGTTGATTTTTAAAAAATAGCTAAATGGTAGGGTAAGACTAGATAGTTCACTTAGAAAATACAGATGCCTCTTAATTTGATGAACAAATCTTCAACTTCATTTATTTAAGAGAAATGGACATTAAAATTACCATGTCAGACTGTTTTGTACCTTTTAGTATGGGGGAAAAAAAGGAAATTTGTACTATTTTAACAAGGATGTAGGGAATAAGTACTCCTATTCACTCCTGGGAAGGGTATAAATTAGCACAACTTTTGCTGTGTTTTTTAAACTTTTTTGACTGACCCAGAGCAAGTTCTTTTTATGTTATAACCCAGTTTACTCACACATGTAGAACTGAAACAAGTTTCAAAAAAAGAATACTTACCATATTCCATATGATGTTCTGATATTTTCTGTTTTTCTCTTTTCTATCTCTTTCTTGTTTTGTCTTCTAATGCTGATTGTAAGCCACTAAATATATTTCTCTAGGTTGCTAGGGGAGAAAACTACAGTTTGGAAAACAGTGCTCCGTTGAATATATGTTGGCAATGTTTTGTATCCTCCTGGTGCCCCACCTCATATCCTTTGACCCATGTATGTACTCCAACCATTGCTGCAGCATCCAGCTGCACACAGATGTAATCTGACAGCACTTTCCCTCAGCCACATCACACGTATTTCTCACTTTCTGTCCTGAGGCTTCACTGCTGTTCTACCCAGGGTACCTACAGCTCTTCAAACCTGGAAGTGAAAGGGAATTAATATCCCAGGGGACAAACCTTGACCAATGGGAGATTGGTCAGTGATTAACCAGTGATTAAATGTTTCCCTGATCTATCCCTTGGGTGAATAATTCAAATTGTATTCTCTGTGGCTCTTCAGAGGGCCCCCAACAAGATTGATCCCCAGTTGCTTACAATAGCAAATGCTATATCATTGTTTCTCAAACTTAAATGTATACACACAACACTCCAGGACTGGGTATTCCCTGGTGGTGGTCCAGTGGTTAGGACTCAGTGCTTCCACTGCAGGGGGCACAGGGTTCAATCCCCGGTTGGGCAACTAAGATCCCGCATGCCGTGTGGTATGGCAAAAACAAAAAACACTTCAGGATCTTGGTTGAATGTAGGTTCTAATTCAGTAAATCAGAGGCGGAACCTGAGATTCTACACTTCTAACAAGCTCTAGGTAATGGTAGCTGCGGATCACACTTTGAGTAGCAAGGAGCTGGAAAACATACCCTCCACTGGCTTTCCCTCCTTCCCTGTTTCACTCTTGGGTCATCTTGGGATCACTTGCGTACAAGCCTATTTCTCAGGCTCAGTTATTAGGCAGAACCCAGGATAAGACAAGTAGTATTGACCCAGCAATTTTATTTCTAGGAATTTATCCTATAGATATATTCACATATGTGTGAAATAATGTTATCTACAAGGTCATTCATTACAACACTGTAATAACAAAAACTGGAAAGAAATAAACATCTACAAGTAGAGGACTGGTTGTATGACTTCTGATATATCCATATTATGGGCTATTCCATAGCTATTAAAACAATAATAAGGCTCTTTATATTGTGATAAGAAAAATATTCAAGGTATATGCTAAGTATAAAAGGTAAAGTACAGAGTACTGTGCATATTAATGCCTCCATTTGAGTAAAATAAGGGAAAAATTACTTTTTTTGTTTGTATATGCATAAAATAACTCTGGAAAAATACAGAAAATAAATAATATTGATTGGGACAAGGGAAAATAGGTGGCCAGGGACAGGAAGGAGTGGGTGACTTTTCTTAGTAATGCCTTTTATATAGTTTTGAAATTTGAACCATGTGTTAACTATTGAATTTAAAATTTTATGTGTTTTTATATACGGAATCTAAAAGAAAAAATTTTTAATGGTTCTGAAGAACCTAGGGGCAGGACAGGAATAAAGACGCAGACATAAAGAATGGACTTGAGGACACGGGGAGGGGGAAGGGTAAGCTGGGATGAAGTGAGAGAGTGGCATGGACATATATACACTACCAAATGTAAAATAGCTAGTGGGAAGCAGCCGCATAGCACAGGGAGATCAGCTCCCTGCTTTGTGTCCACCTAGAAGGGTGGGATAGGGAGGGTGGGAGGGAGACACAAGAAGGAGAAGATATGGGAATATATGTATACGTATAGCTGATTCACTTTGTTATACAGCAGAAACTAACACACCATTGTAAAGCAATTATACTCCAATAAAGATGTTAAAAAAATAAAATAAAATTTTATGTGTTTGATCTAGAAGTATATTACATTTTCTTCCTTCTTTGAACCTTAAGCTACTCTTAACATTTAATGTTATCATATATTCAGATCAGTATGGAATTAAGATCACATACCATCTGTTATCATTATGTCCATGTTTTAGTTTTCCAATAGATTTCAAGCTAAATTATGACAGCTATACATCTGTATTTTTTAAAAGATATTGCTTGTAAGCTGGCCATTTGCTGTTTGAGGAGAGACAGGTTGATTGGCAATTCTACTGAGTTATTGCTTTTATGATTTTCTTCCTGAGCTTAAATAAAGTTAATAATACCAAAAAAAAAAAAAAGATATTGCTGTCAGAGCACATAACATTATGTTTATAGTAAGCACTTTGTAGATACCTGCCAAGATATTTGAATACTCTACATTTGTCTCTAATACCAGAACAATGCCTATTAGTAGAGCAAATTGGGTTTATTGCCTAAAACTCTTAGTAACTGCACAGTTACTCAGGAAGTTACCAGAGGAGGAAAGGATAATGGTAAATTATAGTAAAAATGTAAAAAAACTTTTTAAAGACTCAAATTATAGCAAAGTATGATTTTTTTACTCAAATAAATAAAGCAGGGGAAGTATAGAATACTTTTCAGAAGAATTCTTGGTAAATGGGTAAAATTTTTAAAGTTTTGATGTTCAAGGATTAAACTTAATTTAGCTTATGAATTCACTTACAAACTCTCAGTCTCTGTTGATGCTCAGAGATCAACAGATGTGTCTACTGTGACTCAGTTCTGTACTAGGACCTGTGGTTACAACGGTGAGCCAAAACAGACATGGTTTCACATGCAGTAAACATACAGCCTAGTGAGAGAGATGGGTATTAATCAAGTAGTTATTTCATGATTGAATAATTACAAATGAAGTAAGTGCTCTAAAGAGAAGGGATAGGCTCTCTGATGGCATGTGTAAAAGGAATCTGAAGTAGGTATAGAGATCAGAGAAGACTCTGCTTGAGGATCAAGCACTGTCATTTCCAGATTTACTAGTTATTTATTGCTGTGTAACAAACCACCCCAAAACTAAGTTGCTTTAAACTAAAATTTATTCTCTGTGGATTTACTGGGTGATTCTTCTGCTTATCTTGCCTGAGCTCAGTCCTGCAGCTGCTTTCAGCTGGTGGCTAAGTTGGAGGCTGGGCCTCCCACTCCCTGTGTACTTTCTTACCAGGCTTCTTCATGGCTTCATGGTCCCAGAACCAAGAGGGTAAAGATAGAGGCTGCAAGGCTACTTGAGGCCTATGCTCTGAAACTTGCACAATACCACTGCTTGTGCAAGCAAGTGAACAGGCCAGTTTAGATTCAAGGGATGAGGAAATAGAGTCCACCTCTTGATGAATTGAGCTACACAGAATTTGTGGCCATTTTTTTCAATCTACTACAATCGATCAGATAACTATTTATTCAATAAATCATTATTTCCTAAGGATCGTTTTAAGAATTAGAAATCAAACATGAATAAAATATAGTAATTTTAAGTTGCCATTTTTTCCTTTTCCTTAGAGCACATGGTATTTGTGAATTGTCATTTCATTTTTATTTATTTATTTATTTATTTATTTATTTTGTGGTACGTGGGCCTCTCACTGTTGTGGCCTCTCCCATTGCGGAGCACAGGCTCCGGATGCGCAGGCTCAGCGGCCATGGCTCACGGGCCTAGCCGCTGCGCGGCATGTGGGATCTTCCCGGACCGGGGCACGAACCCGTGTCCCCTGCATCAGCAGGCGGACTCTCAACCACTGCGCCACCAGGGAAGCCCTGTCATTTCATTTTTTATAGAGATCAGTATTCGTGAACATTTTTTCCTATGGTATAAAAATGAATCATTATTAAATAAATAATATAATATAAAAAGAAGAGTCTTACCTAATTAGAAAGGAAGAAAAAGTCACTGGGGATTATAAGTCAATTTTAGCCTTTCTAAATTTGTAATAACATGTATTTTATAGTCAGAAAAGAATTAAGGCTATGTCAGTGTAGCCATGCAGTTATGAATGATATCTATAAGCACAAAAATTAATTCAGTAGTGAAAAATCTCAGGGAAGTCAAGCTTTTCTTTGTAGTTATAACTTTGCTCTCATGTTTGTTGTAGCTGTCTTTTAAAGGTGATTTGTTTCCAGCTCAAAGTTTGCCCTTTGGGATAATTTTGAATGAATTAATAAATATGTAAAGCTAATGACAAAGATATTAGCTACCTGGAATTTTGGTTTTTGCAGGCAGTGTCACAAGAAAACAAAAGTATTTAATTTGCTTGGAAAGTTATTTTTATGAGCAGTAATCTAACTTTTTTCCCCAATATTTTCAAAATTATAAGAATGATAAGAATGCTGCTTTTCTTCTGATGGAAAGTGACAGGCTAATCATCAGTTTACCCAGAGTGAAGTGGACAGAAGCAGCACTGACCATGGCATCTCAGCTTCAAGAAGAATGTATTGCATTTATTATAGAAAACTTCTCCAAGATCATTCAAAGTGAAAATTTTGCTCTCCTCTTACAGGTACTGCATCTAAAATTATATCCTATATTTAGTCCCATCTTTGTGTTCTGATTATAATTATGTAAGTTTTCAAATTCAGGTTGCCTTTGATTAAATTAGTATGACTTAAATAAATTCCATAGCAGATGGCATGTTTGCATAGCATTTAGGGCAGTGATGGACAGGATTTTTGTCTCATAAGATAATGAAGGGAGGAGGGGACAGGTTGAGTGCCCTGGCAAGGCACAGTGTAACTCTGGCAACTCCAGCCCTCAATCGGCATAAGCCATATTTTAGAAATTGAAGTCATAAAGATATTGTTTTGGTCAGTAATACAATTATGGTTCATGCAAAATTCTCTGTCTTACTGGGACCCACTTTCTCTAAATTTAGTTACTTAATAAAGAACTTTTATAACTTATTTCTAGGCTCTGTTTTAGGACTATTTTGGCTATTAAGAACTGTGTGTGTGTGCCGATATTTTTAACAGAGGAAAGGGATTAGTATAATATTTATTATTATAATGATAATAATTATTATTATTAACAGAGGAAATAAGATTTCTGATTGACTTCATATAGCCAGTTATGATGAATGGTCTGCTGTTATGCCAGACTTTCACATTTCTTACACATTTACATATATTCCTATTAAATATCAATTTCTGTGTTCTATAGTCACAAGCAATGAGTAGCACATCTGATCTGCTGGACAAAATTTTAAAAGCAATTGAAGAAAACATTACCACGGAGAATAGTTGCTCTCTTCTTACAGCTCTGGACACGTTACTGAACTCTGACAGTACAAAGGAAATGGTATTTGATGTAATAAAATTCATTAAAATGATAGAATAAACTGTTTTAAGATTTTTAAATATATACACGAATGATAGAATATTTAAACAGTTTTAAGATTTTTAAATATATACACGTTTTAAATGTTGCATGTTTCATTGAAACTAAGTGTTTGATACCTGGAGGTTGGTTACAGTCTCTACTTCTGTGTATATTTGGAATTTTTCATAATACAAAATTTTAAAAATTTCATTTACCTCCAAATACACTTATTATAAAAGTTTAGAATTTGGAAGTTTGGCTGGCTAATTCTAAACATAGTTTGGTACTTAGCAATATTAATTGGTACAGCATAAGTTTAGTATTTCTCCCCAGTCACTACATTAAATTTCCTAAATATAAAACTTAAAGAATTTTAAAGAATGTTTTACAGTTTTAATCATCAGTGTCTTTTAATTTTATAATATGTTCTTAATTTTTGTCTTAAGAAAAAAATCATTTAAAATTGGATTGAGAAAAAGCAAAATTAAAATATATCTTATTTTTAAATGCAATTAATCAATGGTAATTAATAAGCTAATTGCAAATTATTGACATTTTTTATTTGTTCAACAAGAATGACAAAAAATTTCATCATATTTATTATTACTGCATAGAGTATTTGACCTTGTAATGTCATAGCTGATTTGAAAAGGCTGTGGAAGGTTTTTACGTAAAGGCCATTGGTGGTTTAAAACAGTGTTTGGTTAAAAGGATAATGCTGAAAGGATAAGGTTCATGTTCACTATAAAATTCTGTTGTTAAAGAGCAAGGCTTCATAAATAACTTGTACCCGACGATCTTAAAAATCTAAGTGATGACATCATTGATCTAGCTTAGGAGTAAGTAGATTCGGAAGGGAATAATGACTGGTTGCTATGACAATGTGGCTCTGACCAGCTGCTGATTTGTTGCTTGAACACAGGGTTTTACGTGCAAGATCCAGGCTCTGCGTGATAAGCTGTGGATCTTCCTGGTTCAGTCTTTCTATGCTGTTCGTCACACAGAAAGCTGGAAGCTGATGAGCACAGATGATCAACAGAAAATCCAAGCAGGTATATTAGCCTTGAGATTTTTTATTCTTATAATTGTGACAAGAGATATTTTAAAGGGATTCTAATAAGTGATAGGATTAACGTTTGTTTGCTTCTGTTTGCTTGCTAATTGAAACTGGTGCTGGTATGTTTAGGCAGTTTTAATAAATCATGCTTTTTTTCTGTCCTTAGAAAATGAAACTCATTTCCTTATATATACATATATAATTCTACTTTATCTTAGCAACTTTATATTCTAGCCAAATTTGCTTAAAAGCATTCTTTTAGATAGATTTAGAAGTATAGGAAAATGTAACCCATATAGAATAGATTACCAAACATACTTTCTCTCCCTTTTAAAATATATTTTTCCATAAAGCTTTCCCATCTTTTGCATAAGATACTCTTTCTTGTGGTTTTGCCTAGATTAGATGGCTTTATTCCATGATCGATTGGTTCAGTGATACGATGTGTGCTATTGCGGAGTGTCCCTCAGGAGCCGCACAGTGCTCTTTGACATTTAATAGGTACCATTTGAAATATTAGCATTAAACAAAAGATTTATACTGCTCAGAATGTGTGTTTGTTTCAAAAATGTTAAAATAAAAAATTGAGGGTGTGGAACTAAAAATGGCTTCATCACTATTTTTGGGTTAAAGCAGGTACCTTAGGAAAAATATTGACAGATTCAGTAAGTATACTTTTAAAAACATTTTAAATTAAGAGACTATATTTTATGAAGCAATATTTCTGTCCTATAAAACATGGAGACCATATGTGATATAATATATTCTTGATAGTACATGGATATGTTAAATTCTTTAATGATTTAATCAAAATATGATTTGCTCTGTCTTGCATTAAAAGCATAACACGATGGTGTAGCCAGATGTGATCTCAAGAGCACTTTTCAAAGAAATTCCAACAAAATAATAAAACAACAAAATCCATGAAACAACAAAAGTCATGAGAAGGTCTTTAGAAATTGGAATTTTTTTCCTTGTGACTATTTCTGTACTGATTTTTAGATGACAGTTCATCTGTACTATACAGTGTAAAAAACTAAGATCAGCATTCCATGAGTAGGTGTCATTCAACTCTCTTCTGATTGGGAGTAAAGTTTGCTCTTCTCCATTTTTAGAGGATATCATAGTTAAGTTGGGTCCCGAACAATGTTCTTTATCTTAATTCTTCAAAGTGCTAATTTAAAATACATGTAGGGGCTTCCCAGGTGGCACAGTGGTTGAGAGTCCGCCTGCCGATGCAGGGGACATGGGTTCGTGCCCCGGTCCGGGAGGATCAATCCCACATGCCGCGGAGCGGCTGGGCCCGTGAGCCACGGCCACTGGGCCTGCGCGTACGGAGCCTGTGCTCCGCAGCGGGAGAGGCCACAACAGTGAGAGGCCCGCGTACCGCAAAAAATAAATTAATTAATTAAATAAAATACATGTAAATACATACATATATATACACATATCTAAAACAAAATATTATTGGTAATCCAACTAATTGTCAAAAAGAACTTTTCAATCTATTACATTCTATCTGTGTAAAAATAATTTTTAAAATCTTAAATATGTTGAATTATAATGAGTCCTGACTTATGCATAATTATTGCATTGGGAAATCCCAGATAAAGGAGTAATTCTAGGTTGTCTTTGTTATAACATTTCTTACGTTCTAGTTTGAGTTACTGATCTTTGGGAGAAATCTTGTATTAATTTCCACCTGTATATTTTTGTGCAGTCATTTGCTAACCACAAACCAATCCTTGTAATGCTATTTCTAGGATCCTGCTTTGTCTTATAACATAGTTCCTATAGAATAGAAATAGTAGAAGGTGCATGGTAGGGTTACAGATAATTTGGTTACAGATAATTTGGTTACAGATAATTTGATGTAATTTTTGGTTACAGATAATTTGATGTATTTTTCATCAGCTGTTTTAATAAAAATAAAATAAATTTTGGAAAATATATGTATATATTTCTTCAAAATATATTTTAAAGCTACATAACCTTCAAAGGGAACAAATACATTAGCTAAACTATATTTATGGCTCTCATACCATTATTCCTATATATTTCCCTGACGTCATTTAAATTCTTATTTGAAGAACATAAACCGAGTTCCCCAATAATTCCCATATAAACCTAATCTATAAAATGAATATTTTATGTAATTCTAAAAAGAATGATATAGGTTTAAGGATTGTCTCTTGTTTTATTTTCAACAAAACCTTACCTTTTTTCTCTTTACTCCTTCCTCAGGACATACCTGCAAAATCAGAAAAATTTTAAGAGTATTTTAATATTTTTTAGGATAGAAATTTTCTCCCATTGAATAGTTTATAAAATATTACATCTCCAAATATCTCAATATTACATTTCAAAAACTCTGTAATTTTTTGAAATTTGGAAAACTAGCTAAAAAGGTTATCTCTAAAATTTCAAGCTTGAGAAAATTCTAAGTTTTTATAAATGTATAAATCTTCTCTGTGAGACTGTACATTTCTAATTCATTAATTTTAATAACATAAAATCCATAGGGACAAGAAAATAAGATTCAAAATGAAGTTCTTTAAGAAAAATTCTAGAATAGGGAATTATTTATGTGTACTAGATTGGTTTCAACTTTTTAAAAGTTATTTCCATCAAAATGTAATCTTTTTCTGCTAATATACTATTTTCCCTCTACTTCTATGGTAATAATAGTGCTTCCTGTAAAATTAGATTGCTTTTTTTTTTCCTACAGCTGCATTTGACAAAGGTGATGACCGAAGACTTGGCAAAAAGCCTATATTCAGCAGCTCTCAGGTAAACTTTTACAATTTTACAGGCCCAGATGAAACAAGATAACAAGTAATTTAAATTTTATCATTTTATATTTCAGAATAATTTTTAAAAATCTGTTCTTTCATTAACTAAAGCTGTTTCTGGATGGAAATAATTTTGCGTCTCATTTTTAATCAAGTGAACATTTTGTAAATTTTTAAATGATATGCATTTTTTATATCCAGCTGGTATGGGAAGTGAAATATTGTCTACCATTTTTATTTCCTTGAAAACCTTTTTGGCAACTAGCATGTTGGAACTATTCCAGATCAGAAATTGTCTAGAATTCTAGATCTAGTTCCATGTCTGTTTTTCTAATTAACCTACTTTTTACAAAAGAAGATTTTAGTTGTCCCAGTTTTCTCTATACTAAGATTTTAATCCACATAATAGATTTTTGGTGTGAAAAAGACAGTTAATACCAAGAGTACAGTTGTGTTCACTTTAAAAGTTACTTGGTGTACTTATATGAGTTAACTAAAAATAGTCAAACTCTTAAAAACTAAGTAGAGTGGTGGCTGCCAGGGGCTGGGGAGATAAGGAAAAGGGGAATAATTGTTCAATGGGGATAGAGTTTCAGTTTTGCAAGATGAGACCGTTCTAGATATCTGTTGCACAACAAGGCGCATATAGTCAACCTGACTGTACTGCCCACTTAAAAATGGTTAAGATGGTAAATTTTATGTTATTTTTTAGTGCGCGCACACACACACACACACACACAACACACACGTTACTTGGTATATTCATTATAACATGAAATACATTTTTCTTCCCCTAAAATGTTATTAATGATAATTAGAGTTCCAATCTAGCTAACTTAAAAATGGTCACTTAATAATACATTTGAAGCATAAAATTATACTAACCTAGGCACACATTACAGTGATATGGAGACATACACTGAGAGTTCCAGTTTGGAATGCAAAGAATATATTGCCCTTGCAAGAGTGGAATTGGGAATCTTCCTTATCAGCCAGTAGGTAGGAACTCACACAACTCCAAGCCACAACCAAGAGCTCTGATGGCTTGAGGCAGAGGTCAAGCTCTAAATGTCTTGGGTGAGAAACTGTGAGACGCTGGAGCTTTTTGCTAGTAAACCTCCTAGGACTATTTCCCTAAGTGTGTTCCATAATATACTAGCTTCATCATATGTTCTACCTAAGAACATCTAGTGTCAACTAAGGTTGAGAATTGCTACACACCATAGCTCCTCTTAGACACTAACGATGCACATCAGCACCTAAAAGCTCTGAGAAACACTACAGTAAAGAACACTTTTGAATTTTGTTTTCCCCAAGATTTCCTCAAATTTTATAACCATGGAACACCACTAGACTCCCTCTTGACCCCTTTTAAGCATGTTGTACAGTTCCACAGAACATATGTTAGCAAATGGCACCTTAGAACACTTTTTCTATGTACTATGTTCCCTTTCACCCTATGTGTTTGTGTGTGTGTATGTGTGTGTGTGTGTGTGTGTTTTAAGGCCACCATGATTTAGCCTACCTGCCTTTCTTTCCCCTGTTCTATCTACTAACTGCTATCAACCAGGCTTTTCCTCCTTCCTTGCCTTACAGCAAAACAAAATCTCATTTCCCTTCCTCAGTTCCTGACTTTCAGGTTGTCCAAGGGTTTATACTGTTAACCACAATGGGAAGGAAACAGGCTAATATGTTTTCCTTAGAAAGGCAGCATTGTACTGAAATGGGTGCTGGACATAAAATCGTAAGAGTTCAGATCTTGACTTTATTATCTTTGTCATCTGTGAGTCTTAGTTTGCTTATCTGTAGAATGGAGTAATAAAACCTAGCCGGGATTATTGTGAAAATTAAGTGAGATAATTTATGTGCAATTGTCTAGTATGTAGTAAGTCCTCAATAACTGTGGTATGAATAAGTGTGTCTTCCAAAATGAGATGAGATCTTTTAGAGGTGGGAGAAAGTTGATGAGATAAAATAGAAACGTTTAAGAAGAGTGCTGGTACCAAAATACTTAAGACTAAAATTATACGATGTCTGGGATTTGCTTCAAAATAAAATGGTGGTAGTTATATATGAAACAGAATTGGCCAAGAGGTGATAGTTGTTAAAGCTGGGTAGTAGGTATGTGGGGATTCATGATACTGTTCTGTCTTCTTTGATTATGTTTAAATTTTTCTATAATAAAAAGTAAAACAAAATAATACCAACAAAAAGGAATAGTACTAGACCTGAAAGTGTGTCCAAGAGGAATGCTTTATTTTATTTTTTATTTTTGGCTGCGTTGGGTCTTTGTTGCTGCGCACAGGCTTTCGCTAGTTGCGGTGAGCGGGGCTACTGTTTGTTGTGGTGTGCGGGCTTCTCATTGCATTGGCTTCTCTTGTTGCAGAGCATGGGCTCTAGGTGCGCACGCTTCAGTAGTTGCAGCACATGGGCTCAGTAGTTGTGGCTAGTGGGCTCTAGGGCTCACGGGCTTCAGTAGTTGTGGCTTGTGGGCTCTAGAGCACAGGCTCAGTAGCTGTGGTACACAGGCTTAGTTGCTCCACCCCATGTGGGATCTTACCGGACCAGGGATCAAACCCATGTCCCCTACATTAGCAGGCAGATTCTTAACCACTGTGCCACCAGGGAAGTCCCAAGAGGAGGGCTTTAGAGTGTTACTCTTTTTTCTTTATCTTTGTCAATAGCATGTGGTGACCATTCCCAACTGGTCAGTTGTATATAAGAAACATACATAAACTTTGTAGATGTAAGTCATAGATTGCCTAAAAATGCATATACGTTGAATCCTCACCATGGTATACTATGTTAATGTGAAATTTCTAAAGGGGTAGAGCACCCCATATACTACATAGATCTCACCCATAGCATGATGCTTTAAAGTAGATAGATTCAAGGATAGAGTGAATTAAGAAGGATTAGTTTTAAGGGTGGGAAGAGGTCTAACATCAGAGTCTTCCTGGTTTTAGGTATTAAAAATAGAGAAATGGTTTTTTTGTTTGCCTGTTTGTTTTTGCGGTATGTGGGCCTCTCACTGTTGTGGCCTCTCCCGTTGCGGAGCACAGGTTCCGGACGCGCAGGCTCAGCGGCCATGGCTCACGGGCCTAGCCACTCCGCGGCATGTGGGATCTTCCCAGACCGGGGCACGAACCCGTGTCCCCTGCATCGGCAGGTGGACTCTCAACCACTGCGCCACCAGGGAAGCCGAGAAATGTTATTTTTTTTGAGCTAAGATTTGATCTAGCCTATTTGGACCTAGCCTATTTGAACTTTATAAGTATTACAGAGAATCCTAGTACACAGCACTGAATGGGACCAGTCTCCACCCCTAGACATGAGTAATCTGAGGCCCAGAGATATTAGTAATGATTTCTTAAATATCCTATCTTCTATTCTTCAGTTAAAAGCAAAGCTAGAACAAGAATCTAATGATTCCTTTATTATTATACCTTGCTTTTGCTAAACTTAACTAGGTTATTTATTATGTATATACATATGTATGTGTGAATATAGACACACACATGTTTATGTTATTTTTATCTTAGACAAATTTTAATTGTAATTAGAAGCTTTCATATTTAGAAATAACTAGACCTTGAACTGTATATCAATATGTGCTCAGATTTGATAGCCATCATCACATGTTCTTGAGTACCCAGTATGTGATGGGCATGGTGCTAAGGGATACAAAGATGAAGACAACACAGACGCTGTCTCATACAGCTTCCAAAAGGGAGTATTTATATAACAAATGGCAATATATTCTTAAAAATTTATTCTGCAATTCCTACCAGTTTTTAAAATTTTGTTATTCCCTTCCATACAACGTTGTTCTAAGCAAAATTATAAAGTAGGTGCATTGTCTTTAGTGCCCTTCTACTTTCCCCTTTTTATCTATTTCACCTGTTTTTAGGACCCCTTTTCCTTTCTCCAGACAACCAGTACTGTATTACTATGTTGTGGTTTTTTTTTTTTTTTTTCTCAAAAACCAAACTTTTCAGGGACTTCCCTGGTGGTCCAGTGGTTAACACTCCGTGCTTCCAATGTAGGGGGCATGGGGTCGATCCCTGGTCAGGGAATAAGATCTCACGTGCCATGCTGCACAGCCAAAAAAATAAAAAAAGAAAACTTTTCAGGTGTAATGTGTTCTTTCCCAGGGGCTTCCCCCTCCCCACCCCCCCCACCCCCGCCCTTGCTTCCAGAGGATTAAATATTTAGTGATAAAATTTCTGGAATTTGGGATAGGATTGAAGAGAGAATTTTTGGTGAAAATCATTAACATACAGATGATTACCTGCTTAAAGCAGTAAATCCTGAGCTCAAGTCCTAGTTCAATCCCTTATCAGCATGTGGCCTTGGGTTACATACCTGCTTTAATCCCCAGTTTCTTGTTGAAGAAATGGAGATAACAACAGGAGCTGTCTCATAGAATTGTTGTGAGGATTAAGTGAGATGATACATGAAAAGCATCTGAGCACAGAACCTGGGAGTGGGCCCTCGAAAAATGTTGGATATTGCTATCATTCACCCAAGGCATCCTGACACCATTAAGTATTCATCTCTACCATAACTTCATAAAGTTAAATAGTATGCCTCTTAAAGTAGAATTTCCTGTTAATTTTGTATGTTTTATTTCAGATTTGATTAAGGTAATGTGATCAAAGACACATTCAAATGACCCCAGATCTTTCAAGTTTTAAGTGGCCCTAAATCATAATCTGAATTTTGCTGCTTTTTCCTCTTTGAAAAACTGGCTATTGAAACATAAAGTATTATGTCCAAGACTTCAGTCAAGTTACAGAGTATTTTTTTTCTTCTTTGTAGCAAAGGAGACAAGTTTCTGACCCTGGTGCTATAAAAAACAAATCTTGGAGAGAAAGTAACAAGAAAGAGTATTGGAGTTGTCCCTCTACGAATCAAAAGATGAAATCTGATGGATTAGGAGCGTCTGGACATTCATCAAGTACTAATAGAAATTCTATAAATAAAACTTTGAAGCATGATGATTTAAAGGAAAAGGATGGTACAAAAACCGCATCCAAGAGTACAAAAGAATTAAAAACTGTGGGAAAAAATGTTTCTGGAAAGCCCAAACCTATAATAAAGCCCAAAACAGAAAACGGTGATAATGCAAAGTCAGCAAACATGTCACCTAGACAAGTTGTGGAAAGATCAGCAGCAGCAGCAGCAAATGGACAGAAAAATTCAGTAAATGGAAAAGGAGTGAGAAATCAGGAAGGTCAAATTACAGGTGCCAGACCCAAGGTACTCACTGGGAACTTAAACGTGCATGCCAAAGCAAAGCCTTTGAAGAAAGTGACAGGCAAAGATTCTCCATGCCTCAGGATTTCAGGGCCCTCCAGCAGATCTACAAATTCAAGTATGGAATTACTGACTTCCACTGACTGTCTGGATGAACCAAAAGAAAATGGGTCAATAAAAGAGAAGCCTTCTGGTCATAAATTTTCCCTTTGTGACTCTCCAGGACAGACTGTGAAAAACAGTGTAGAAAGTATCAAAACTTCCACTGTAGGTGGGTTTTAACACTCTAATTTTTAATAGCTATTGAGGAGCTTTTTAGGAACAGTTAAAGTTCCTAGAAAAAAATGAACCTATGTTTCGACTTTTATTTAGTTTCAAATGCAAAAAGATTTTAGTAACATATATTCATGCAAACTGAGAAAAAACAGTTTTTCTCACCGTAACATTTAATTTTGTATATAGTGTATGACCAGTGAATTTATACATACTTATTACGTATTTATTCCTCAATCTCATGGCTCACTCTTCTTAATTTATAGCAGTAAAATCTCGACCTGTTTCAAAAGTTACCAATGGAACTTCCAATAAAAAAAGCATTCATGAACAAGAAACTAATATAAATAACAGGTAAGCATTCATTGTTTTACCTAGACATTAGCTTTCTCTGGAAGTTAATTATATACTAACTTCTAGCTAAATATTGTTAAAATATCTTTCCTTTGTTAGAAAATTTAGTATATTTACATAATGATATTTAAAAACTTTTCTTATTTATTATGTAAAATGACGATTGATACAAAATTGTAGAAGAATAATTTATACTTGTGGTACCTTATTATGCATTGCTTTACCATAGTTGATCTACAGTTTTATAAACTTAAACACTTAAGAACCTATGGTTTTTTCTATTTTCAGAAAAGAGATATATTTTTTATTTCTTTGAGAAAAAATACTTTTTTTGTTTTTTTTAATTGAAGTATAGTTGATTTACAGTATTGTGAAAAATATATTTCATGTATGGGTCTTTTAAAAAATTATGTTTTGGAATCTCAGTGTAATACTGAACGCAAATAATTTTTCTTAGTGTGCTAAAGAAGGTCACCAGCAAAGGATACAGTGATCCAGTACCACAGGCAATTTTAAAGAAAAGAGGAAATGGCAATGGATGTGGTACAGCTCAGCAGAGGACAAAGAATGCCACAGTTAATCTTGCTAAAACTCAAGGTAAAGTTGAAATACTCCCAGGTATTACTTCCTTGTTTAAATTGAATAAGCAGAACTCTGATTCTGGAACTTTAGCAACAAATAAGCAAAGTATAACGTGGTTTCACTCATTTTACATTCATTTCATATTTTAGAGATGAGATTTTATTCTTCCACTTTTCAGACAAGTATTTTGGTGTTTTGGGGTGTGAGTTTAGTTTTTATTTTCTTTTGTGAAAAAAATAATTAAGGGAGTCACTAGGTTATCTGCATTTCTGGTCCTTCTGTGTATTATACCTGTGCTTCTTCAAAGTTTCATTGATAAATATAAGAATTCCATCTGCAAAACCAACACTAAAGAGCTCTTTAAAAAGTAATGGTACAATCTAGAGAGCTGTAATACGTAGGGAGGAAGAATTTTCCCTCTGGGCTCTGTGCTATGCCTGTTGTTTTTCCATATTCTAATAAAGAGAAGAATACTGATCAGATTGCATAATTTGCTAATATAATAACTGATTTTAAAAATTAATTTGCTTTATGCATTAAGCATTCACATATGTAAGAGCAGTGTGTAAAATGCTAAAACCAATTTTGAGGTAGGTAATGAATTAATACTGAAAGTAAATTTAAAAGTAAGCCAGAGAAAAGTTATTCATGTTCTAGTGACAGCTAAAAATTAAACATTTAAAAAGATTTGATAATTCTGTTTGACATATTTAAATGCTCAAAATATCATCTCTAGGATTTCAACCATTATAAACAAATGAATTCCCAAAATTAATCCTCTTTCTTTCCAGTTACCAGCTTTAGTTTCAACTGCAGATCTAAGTTGTTAACCCTAATGACCTACAATAATAATGATCTGGCTATGAGAAATAAATTAGCTTTGTTACTGTTTGAGGAAAAAAATTGCAACAATTTCAACATTTCTATTTTGTGTTTTAGCTTGATTCTGCTTTTCAGCTATGTGGAACAGTCTGTTTTTCCCCCTAGAACTTCAAAGGGAAGAAAGACCCTTACTGCTCTTTTGGCATAAGAAAATCAGATTTTTCTACCCCCATATATTTATGCAAATCCAATTCTGGCATAGGATCAATGCTCTTTACTTGAGGAGGAGAGATCCTATTTTAATAATTTTACTTAAGATACTGGAATACTTCCTCTATATTTGTAATAAATTTTTTTTATTTTATCACATCACTAACGCCTAATTTGTAATTGTCCGTTTGATCATTATGTTACCATTTCATTGTTATCTATTTTATTTCTTCTAAAGGGATTTAAAAACAAAAATTGAATTTCACTCACAAACTGGAAGGTATATTTTTGAATTTTCTTTACTTAGGATCCCAAGGAGAGTCACCACATTCAGTAAAATCTTCAGGGTCTTCAAGGCAGTCTGATGAAAATGTGACAAAACTGGACCACAGTGTAACTACAGATAAACAAACACCTAAGAGAAAAATTGTCAAGCAAGGACAAACAACATTGCCTAAGATTAGTGCAAAAATAGTAGCAATGCCTAAAAACCTAAATCAATCTAAGAAAGGTGAAACTTTGAATAATAAGGATTCAAAACAGAAAACACTTCCTGGACAGGTTATATTGAAGACTCAGCCTTCTTCTCTGAGACCTTTAAAAAGTGAACCATCTGTTGTCCAAAAAAGTGTGCTTCGTGATGTATGTGATAATAATAACAAAGGCAATGTTTCTGAACAGAAGCCTCATGAACCTCTAATTAATCTCACAGCCGAAATCAGTGATACAGAAGCATGTCAGTCACCATGCATACTTGACCCACAAAAGCCATTAAACAATCAAGAAAAAGAGAAGTTGGTGTTAGAATGCCAAAATATTTCAAATCTAGATAAATTAATAAAACATGAACTGGAATCAAAACAGATTTGTTCAGATAAAAGTGAAACAAATTTTTCTGGTCACAAAAAAACAGATCAATGCAACACAGTTAAAATACATTGTCATTCTGATGAGAGTGATAATGTAGATCCAGAATTTTATAGCACCACTGCTCTAAAATCCATGATTTCAAATCCAAATGAAAACTCTTTGAACTCTAATCCAGTTTGTGACCTAGATTCAACAAATGTAGAGCAAGTCCATTCAGTGTCAGATAGGGAGAAGCAAGCAGGGAGAAAAGATACAAACAAAAAATTAAACATTAAATGTGTGAAAGATGTTTTACCTTGTGTTCCTGAACAGACAAATGGTACCTTAAATTCTGGTCAAGATGACAGAAAATCTAGAATTCATGTGGAAGAACAGACAGTTCCCCATCAGTTTTCTGATGACTCTGCCATGAATGGAGACAAACATGCTACAGTAGACTCAAATACTTCCTCCAAGTGTTTTTTGGAACAAATACCAGGGAAAAATTCTCCTAAAGACATGGAAACAACAGAAACTCCAGAGAGCCATGAAACTCCAGAAGCTCCATTCATGAGTCACTGGAATTTGAGTACCAGTGTTCTGCATCAGAGAGAGAGTCCTGAATCTGACAGTGGCAGTGCTACAACATCCTCTGATGACATAAAGCCTAGATCTGAAGACTATGATGCTGGAGGGTCTCAGGATGATGATGGGTCAAATGACAGGGGTATTTCTAAATGTGGCACTATGCTGTGCCATGATTTTCTTGGAAGAAGTAGCAGTGACACCAGTACTCCTGAAGAATTAAAAATATATGATAGTAACTTAAGAATTGAAGTGAAAATGAAAAAGCAAAGTAGTAATGATCTTTTCCAAGTTAATTCGACAAGTGATGATGAGATTCCTAGGAAAAGGCCAGAAATTTGGTCTCGATCTACAAGAGTCCACCCTAGGGAAAAAGAAAATATTCCACGAGGCAGTATCCAGTTTGCTCAGGAAGTAGATCAGGTTTCTTCCTCAGCAGATGAAACAGAAGATGAAAGGTCTGAAGCTGAAAATGTTGCAGAAAATTTCTCTACATCTAACCCAGCTCTTCAGCAGTTTCAGGGAATAATTAATTTAGCTTTTGAAGATGCAACTGAAAATGAAAGTCACGAGTTTCGTGCAACTAAAAATTTTAAAAGGTCAGTTTTACTTTCGGTAGATGAATGTGAAGAACTAGGATCTGATGAAGGGGAAGTCCATGCTCCCTTTCAGCCTTCTGTAGATTCGCCTTCACCTTCTGATGTTTTTGATGGTGTTTCTCATGAACATCATGGAAGGGTCTGCTACTCCAGATACTCACAAGGAAGTAAAGATAGTATTTTAGAATGTAGACAAGAGAAAGCCAATAGTGTATATAAAAACAAAAGCTCTCCCTTGGGTCTTAGTAGCATTGACTCTTCAAGAAAAGATAAACAGAGTGCTTCAGCCACAGAAAAAAAGAGCACAACAGATGTCCTGTCCAGAGGAGGCAGACAGCTTCCTCCAGAAGATAAAAAAGTAAACAGTGGAAGCAATGTGGTTAATGACTTTCAGCCACGCAGCAAACTTTCAGATAGTGATATAAAATCTCAAGAAAGACCATGTCATCTGGAACTTCATCAAAGAGACCCCAATTCTGACATACCAAAGAACAGCTCTACAAAATCTCTGGACTCTTATTGGAGTCAAGTTCTGCCTCCAGAAGGTCAAGTGAAAGAGAGCCATTCTGCAGCTACCAAGAAAGCTAATATTGCTTTATCTGCAGGTAATGTACAGATATAGAAATGCTAAATCCATAAGAAAATGAGTTTATAGAATTTTAAAGTTGTAGGTAGCCCTGAATGTTATATTTTAGTTAGATAGAATAATTACTTAAGCAACAGATTCAAATTTTAAATGAAAACTGAAATTTCTTAATAGAATGAAAATAGCTCGTTACTCTTTATTGTTCACTTAAAATCTTAGTGAAAAATTCATATCTAGTAAAAATTTGGGTGGTTTATTAGAGCTAACCTACTAAGAGATTTTACATGAAAGAATAAAGGGAAAAACTTAGTTTGCTATTATTTAGTTATTTATGTCTAATTTAACATAGGAATTATTGACTATTAGAAATTTTATTATACATTGGATATGATTTATGAACTATGCTAATATATATCTAAGAGGGCTGTGCAATAAGTATAGTAATATGTAACTAAAAGCACTGAACTATTTTAACTAGATTAATTATTAAAATTTATATACATTTTACAGAGATTAAGACTTTCAGGATCACTATAATTCTATTCTAAAATTTTCAAGTAAAAAGATAAATTTCCTAAAAGAGATTATATTTAGAAGCAATGATAATATATGAAAAAATCCCAGGCTTATTTCATATGTATAGATGGTTTCCTGTCTAATTGTTTTGTGTGTTTGTCTTCCTTATTATAGTAATTTGAACCATGACCCACATTTAAAATATGCAATAGTGGCTGACTGAGTAGCTAATGTATACCAGAACTAAGAAAAATACTTATCAGTAGTCCCTGTTCAGCAAAATCACAAGAATAGGGAACTCTTTAAAGTTGTACTTTTTTTTTGTCCTTGCTTGCATCCTCCTTTGCATGTGCAATATATAAGTCTTTAGATAAAGTAAGTCTTTAGATAAAATGTATTTATTCTCCCTTTGAAACTGACTTACCTTAAAAGTCACCATCAAATAACCGCCTCTTATTTTCTCTTTAAGTTTCTATTATAGTGAATTAGATACATGTGCGCGTTCTGTTTATGTTTAAATAATTTCTGTTTTCTGTATCACAAGTTTTCAAATTAAACTGGAGAATTATTGTTAGTTGCCTATGTTGATTTTGCTGCTAAACATTACCTTTGAGTTTTTTTTTTCAAACGTAGAAAAAGAAATGCCTCAGAAATCTTGTCAATTTTGTATAAATGTTATTTTTCCCATTCTCTGTGTTTTTTGGGACAATAACTGTTATATTGTGTTAATATTGTTCTACAGAACTCTGAGGGGTACCAACATGTGCAGTTTTTACATTGTTTAGTATTATGAATTATTTCAGGAGACATAGATGATTGTGACACAGTGGCACAAAACTACATGTATGACCATCGGCCTTCAAAAACCCTCTCTCCAATATATGAAATGGATGTAACAGAAGCATTTGAGCAGAAAATGGAATCAGAAACACATGTTACAGACATGGATTTTGAAGATGAGCAACACTTTGCAAAACAAGATTGGACGCTATTAAAGCAACTGCTCTCTGAAGAGGATTCAAACTTAAATATTACAAATTCTATTCCTGAAGACTTAAATTTAGCACAGTATCTAATCAATCAGACACTACTTTTAGCACGAGACAGCTCAAAACCTCAGGGTAAAGCACATGTTGACACTTTAAACAGATGGAGTGAACTAACATCTCCATTCGATGATTCCTCAGCAAGCATCACCATGGCTAGTTTTTCCTCTGAGGATTGTTCACCCCAAGGGGAATGGACAATTCTGGAACTAGAAACTCAGCATTAAGAGTATTAACACTTTGGAAAATGTTAAACTATGCCACCCCTTTATTTTTTTGATGCTTATATTATATCCAAGTGATAATTGCATTAGCCTATTAGACTATCCTTAATATTGAGGAAGTCTTTCCAATTTACTGAAGTAAACATAGTTTGTTTATTAATATATCACATGTAGAAAAAAGTGTTTTTCTAAAAATCTTGAGCATGTTTTCTATAATTATTAGAGAAATTAGAAGACTTGTAAGGAAACCCTTGCTTTAGTTTTCCTTTCCTAACTGATCATTCATTTACTTGTTTATCATTCAATAATTTAAAATGTGAATGCACAAGTAGAACAGTCCCTTTACTTTTTGCTCTGCATATGGTAACCATAATTTAACAATAAAAAAACTTATTGTGCTTGTGTCAATTTATGTAGAGTTAATTTGTAACATTCAAACGCAGGTTGGTATGGTTGAGGCTGATAGCTTAATATTAGAAAAAACCTTCGCTTTCCCAACAATTCACGTCCAGGAAATTGTCAAGTAAATGCATCTCAAATTTCACTGACATTTTTGCTAAAACAGGAGAAGTGGAATTTCCTGTAACTCTTTTTGGGATATATCCGCGGAAAGGCATCTGCCCTTGTTGAAAAAAAGTGGGAAAACTGTCCATCTGTTTTATCTATATAGACTTCCTTTATAGTTAATCACTCTCCATTTTTCATTCCATGGTAGAGATATTTTTGAACTGCATCTGCAGTAATCCTGCACTAAATATTACCTTGAAAATGGGTACATGAGGCAATTGAGTTATAGAGTTAAATTGTGTGCATGTGTGTGCACATACATGTATGTTTGCTTTTCTATTTGTCTATATGCTCTAGTTCCTTATTTCCTTGATCAGATTGTCTTTCAGTCTGTAATTTTGGTAGAAAGGCAAAGATAAACATCTTTTTTACAAAATTCTACTGGGGAGTGAACACTTGGTTACCTACTTGATATTGGTGGATGTTACCCTTAGGGTGATGGGATTTAGTAGAATTGGCACCTCTCAAAGCTTTGTAACTAACTAATAATTTCTCTAAAATAGACCAGAAGGAAATATTTTGGCTTAGAATTCCTTTTCTAAATTAACAAAGTTTCGGGCAATTCCCTGGCGGTCCAGTGGTTAAGACTCAGTGCTTTCACTGCTGTGGCCCAGGTTTAATCCCTGGTCAGGGAACTAAGATCCTGTAAACTGTGCAGCGCGGCCAAAAATAAAAATAAAAAAATAATAAATTCACAAAGTTTTCAACAAATGATCAACATTAGCGAGAACCTGTAACTATATTGAATATCAACAATTATATTGATGCACAATCATTTGGTATTCTTATATAATAACATATTAATGTTAATATTAGCTACTAACCTGTTATACCATACCTTTTTTAACTAGAAGCTCTGCAAGGGACACTCATTCATTCAAACAGTCAAGAAACACATTTGTTCTAGGCACTGAAGTGTGAAGATAAATAAGGTTTGATTCCTGCCACCCAAAAGAGTTCAGTTTCTAATGAGGAGGGAAAACCATATAAGAAAAAGGTCAAAAACAGTATTATAAGAACTTTGTGTCTTAAAGCTGGATGGGAATTTAGAGGTTAGTTTAATCCCTTCAAATTCCCAAGGAGGACTCTGAAGCCCAGAGGAATTTTAAAATTGCCCAGGGTCCCACACTGATTTGTGAGTTAGAATCCAGTATTCCTTAATTTCAGTTAGATGTTATCTCTACCACACAACACACTTCATTTGACTTTTATCATAAAATCTGAAAACAAATTCATTCATAGATAGTTTGTAGCATAAAGAAATAATATATGATAGAGTCAGAAACAGCACAGATTTCCAAGACAGTGTGTTTTCTTTTTCTCCAAATGTGAAATTGTTTTGTTATTTTTAATAAACTACCTCAGAAGTTCACAAATTTATAATTGAAGCTTCATTTCTTTCATGTCACATTTGCAAATAGATAGTAGGGAAGGACTTAAGTCCTTAAGTATGACCTCTTAGGTAATTTCAGGACGTGTTTTCTTATCATGCCCTTTTGTGAACAACACATCTACCAGTCTGTTTCCTGCAGGACTCTGGGCTAGTTCTTTATCATTCAACAAACATATACTGAAAAATAACTACTAAAATTTATTTAACACTTACTAAATGTTAGACACTGTGCTGAGTGCTTTAAATATGCATTAACATCTAATTCTCACAACAGTTCTATGAGATATGTCTTATCTTTATTTTATACATAAGGAGACTGATGTAGCATCCTTACCCTGGATGAGCTACCCTAGTGGAAGAAACTAAGAGAGAAATAACACATTATGCTATTGTTTGGTAAGATAGCAATTGTATATGGTCAGAGTTGTAATAGCTCAGAGGGAAAAGCTATGAACAGATTGTCAGGAAGAAAAGATTAGAGAAAGCTTCTTAAGGGCAAGTAATATTCAGTGAAGCTTCAGAATTTCTATAAAGGGGCTTGGTGGCTGCAATCTAGTTGGAAGTGTAGGCCAGGCAACTTGACTTGAAGATGAACTTTCATAGGAAGTACTTTGCTTTTCCTTAGATTGTATGTTACAGATCAATAAAAATACAAACATTTTTAAAACATGCTTTTATACATAGTTTACCTAAGACTCAAAAACTCCATCCATACAAAAAAAAAAATCTTATTTTTTTTAAATTTGAGTTCTTGGTGGAGGACTGATGAATATTATGGAGAGAGTCTAAAGCCCCTTTGTACCATCTCTTGCAGCAATCAAGTAATAGCTGATGCTGGCTTTCCAGGATGAGTAGGAATTTGCTTGGTGATAGGGCATTCTAGACATAGGAGCACCTTAAGGAATGGTGACCAGGATGTGTGTTGAGGATGCAGACAAAGAGTGGTAGAAGATAAGACTAAAAAGCTGAGTTGGAGTTGGATTCTGGAAGTTATTAAATACTATGCTTAAATGTTTAAATAGTCAAAGCTCTGGATTTGGTAGGCATCATGTCTCTTTCCATTATGCATTCATTTATTTATTTTTAACTCTCCCTGGACAATCTGTTTGCACATTCTTGGGGAAATAACCACCTACTGCTCACAATGGGTAGTCATCAAACTTGTTTCTTAAGTTACTAGGTAACATAACCAGGTGTTTCAGAAAGATAACTGTCAGCAGTAATGAAGATGGCCTGTTTTGGAGAAGCACTCAGATCTCAAGATGCAATTACAATAGTTCTGTCAACCTTAGAAATGGGGAACGGAAGAGGATTTGGTAACAAGAGACATTAGGTAGATTGAGATATGGTGGCAGAAGATAGAAAGGAATTTTTTAATTGCTATCAAAAATAACATTTATTCCACACATATTTGAGGGCCCATGATATTTCTGGGTATTAAAGGATGAATGGCATCGTATCTGTCCTTGAATATCTCAGTTTAGTGAGAGATTGTTAAAACTTTTTAAGTTGTGTCAAAATAAAGCTCTGTATGAAGTGTAATCAGTGTACACAGGAGAGAGAAATGATGGAATGATACTTGGATAGGCTCCTTTACTATTTTAGGACTAGTAAGAGTTCACAAGACAAAGGAAGAGGCATATTCGGCAGAAAAAGAGTTTAGAAGCAGTGGGGAATTCTTGTTCCATATGGCTGAAGAGTAGAAGGGAATGGATGGGGAGGGCAAGAGATGAAGTTGGACAGGGACATATAGTACAGAGAGGAGCATGATCAGATATGCATTTTAGAATGATCACTCTGGAAGCAGTATGTACAATTGAGTAGAGCAGGGTTCAGAGCAGGTAGACTAGTGATGAGTGTTAAAATAATAAAGGCTTGAACTAGGGCAATGGCTGTGGAGACAGAAGGAGTGGCCATATTAGGTTTAAGATGTGGATTGGAGAAACATTGATTTTGGGTGAGAGGAGGGAGTCATCTTAGAAGACTCAGGATTCTGACTGAAGTGCCTGGGTTGTGGATGACGTCATTAGCCAAAAATTGAAGCAAGCTCAGGAGTGGGGATGAGTTCAGTTTAGGACATACTGCGTTTGTGAGGCCTGTGGGACATTCAAGAGGCTGAAGACAAAATACTGTGGAATAGTCAGAGAAAGAAAAGCCGGAGAAGGAGACTGAAAAGGAATATTCAGAAGTAAGAGAACTAGGAGGCCAAAGATAAGAGGAGACAGTGGTGAATGTATAATCACCACTAATCAGAGAAGGGCAAATCAAGGCTGAGATTCTACTTTAACCTATCAAAGTGGCAAGGATTTTTAAAAGTTTGTAAAAAAAAATTCAACAGTTAGCAAGAGAATGGTAAGTTTGGGATCCTTGTATGTTGCTGTAGGAGTGTAAATTACCTTTCCAGGAAGTAATTAGGCAATCTATGTCAAGAATGTTTATAACTTTATATCCTTAAACTAGTCCTTTCCCCTCTTGGGACCTGCCATTGAGAAATAAGAAGAATCTGAGACAAAGATTTGTCTACAAAAATGTTTGTCAGAGAGCTAGATATATAAGTGAAAACTGAAAACTAGCTAAATGTCAACAGCAGAAAGGCTAAATTATGGTACATCTATATAACACATTATGAAATGATTAAAATTGTTTTCAAAACATCTATTTCATGTCAAGAGAAGATACTTATAAGAAAAAAAACCAGAATATTAATTTATAAATATAACATCCAATTTTCTATACTTACAAGTACATAGAAAAAGAGACTTGAAGGAAATAAGTATGTATTAATAGTGGTTATGGTTAAGGGGTGATTATTATTTTTATCTTTTAACTCATATTTTTCATGTTTTCTACAAGGCACAGAAAAATAAGTATGTTTGTTTTTAGGTAAGTAGTAGCGGTTAACAGTGTCAAATGCTGTTTGAAATGTCAAGGTTCACACTTAGACTAGTACATTGGATTTGGACATTAGGACTTTATTGGTAGTTTTTGTCAATTGGTGTTTTCTTTAGAGTAGTAGTAAGGACAGAAACTAGACTACAGCGGGTTGAAAGGTGAACAGGAAGTAAAGAAGTAGAACTTGTTCTTTTAAGGAGCCTGACTGAAAAAGAGACAGTGGTAGCTTGAAGTTACTGTTGTTTTTAAGATAAAAGTAACTTTAGCACTTTGAAAATAAGAGGTTGGGAATAATCAATGAATCAGGGGCCATCAAGGAAGAGGCAGGAGAAGGTGGGATCAAGCACAAAGAATACTAACTGATACAGGGCATTGCAAGGAACTTCAGGTGTTTAAAGCACTAAATGCATGTGGAACAGTAGAGGAAGATAAAGCTGGAAAAGTATAGGAAGGCCAGGACATGAAGAACCTGTAAGCCATGCCAAGAACGGGGAAAGCCATTTAGGCAAACATATTAAATATTTTAAATATATTAAATCAAAGGTAAACATATTATAGGACTGTTTTTTGTTTGTTGTTTTTGGGTTATTTTTGGCCTTGCCGTGCGGCATGTGGGATCTTATTACCTGAGCAGGGATCGAACCTGCACCCACTGCACTGGAAGCATGTAGTCTTAACCATTGGACCACTAGGGAAGTCCAGGACTGTTTTGTTAAGATTATTCTAGCTGCATAGTGTGGAAAAGTATCTTAGAGAAGAGACTGGAAGAAAGAAGACCTGTAAAGGGGTCATTGGAATAATTAAGGAGAAAAAGAGACCCAAACTAAGGAAAAAATGGCGAAGATAGAAATAAGAAGATGGATTTGAGAGAAAATTAGGAGGTAGAATGAACAAGATGTGGTTACCAACTGAGTATGAAGACTTGGAAGAAGGGATAAAGGTGATTCCTCTTCATACCCCAGAATTCTAATAGGTAAAAAATGGAAGGCTGATGCTTTGTAGTTGAAAAAAAGATAATTTTCAATTTGGACATGTCACATTTGAAATGCAGTTGAGACAACCAAGGTATATAATATGTCTTTCAAAATTCAGAAACCCAACAAACTATGATATTTCCACTCCCCACTCCATGTACTGCTAGTTTTGTTTCTTTGTGTTTTTTTGGTGGGGGGGAGTAGGGGGGTGGGAACTTGGTTTGTCTCAATTTACTGGTTTATTGCAGGAGCTATTTTGAGATTGGAATTATCTACATACTCTTCTCCAGTGATATGTATATTATTTATACTATAAATTCCTATATTAAGACTACTTTGAATCCAGCTAGTTAAGATATGAGAAGTATACGTTTCTATCATGTTAATATTGCATGAGTTACTTTCAGTGTTTGTGATTCATCTTACACACAATGGTTTCTTAATTACTTCCAAATTTAGCCAGTATTATCACAAGAATTTTAATTCTAATCTGAGAATTTCAATTCTATTCTGATTCTATATTTTATGATAACAGTATCCCAATCAATTAAATAATACATTTCCAAATCAGGAAGATATTAGGAAAAAATACTTCCACACCAAAAAATACAGTATTTTTCCCTAAAAGGTTTTCAAATAAAATATTCTGAAGCTTACCTCTTTTTATTCAATTTATGGTCAACTTTAGTCAGGCAAGAGAGCTAGATAAAAAATTAAAATAGAAATATACCTGCACTTAAACAATTACATGCTTAAGGAAGATGTCTAACACTCTTACAAAATTGTCCTTTTACTTAGATCCAAACTCTCAAAACATGCAGAATCTACTTGTAAAGTCAAGAAAGTAAATAGAATATTTTCCTACAGTCTTCTGATCTGGATAAATTATAGAGAACACCACAAACTCAAGAAGTTAGAAAAATAACATTAAATTGAATCCAAAGAAAGTAGAAGAAAGGAATTAATACAGGCAATAGTGGAACTTAATTAGAAGTCAGAAAAAGAATAAAACTGATAAATCTAAGGGCTAATTCTTAAAAACAAAACCACCCACACACTAGCTTAATGGAGAGAAAAGCATAAGTACACAATATTAGACAGAAAAAACAACAGAAATTAATAAGGTAGTATTTTATGCAACTACATATAAATACAGTAGAAAACCTGGATGAAATGAATAACTTCTAGAGATATATAAATTACCAAAACAGGCTCAAAAAAAGACAGAAAATCTACACAGATTTTTAGCCTTGGAAGAAACTGAGAAAGCATTCAAGATCTATCATTTTGGCATATTGGAGAAAGAAGAAAGCTTCCAGATGCAATTTAAGAAGCCATCATAATATGATCACCAAAATTTAACTAAAGATAGCATAAAAGAGAAAATTATGGAATAATATCACTTATAATAATCAATGCAAAATTCCTAAAAGATCCAGAAATATATTAAAATAATATGTGGCAATTTATTTAAGGAATGTAAGACAATTTAAGGTTGGGAAACCTATTCATATACTATATCCACATTAATAGGTCAAACATAGAAAAATCATCTCCATAGATACCAAAATTTAACTTGAAACAATGATGCCAAAAAGTACTATAAGAAAAGGTGAGATTATTTACAATTGCCAAGATATGGAAGTAATCTAATTGTCCATCAACAGATGAATGGATAAAGAAAATGCAGTGTGTATATATATATAAATACACACACACACACACACACACACACACACACACACACACACACACACACACACACACACACACACAGAGTGGAATATTATTCAGCCATAAAAAAGAACGAAACTTTGCCATTTGCAACAACATGGATGGACTTGGAGGGCATTATACTAAGTGAAATAAGTCAAACAGAGAAAGACAAATACTGTATGTTATCACTTATTTGTGGAATCTAAAAAATACAACAAACTAGTGAACATAAAAAAGAAGCAGACTCACAGATATAGAAAACAAACTAGTGGGGGAGGGGCCAGATAGGGGGAAAGGATTAAGAGGTACAAACTATTATGTATAAAATAAGCTACAAAGATATATTGTACAACACAGGGAATATAGCCAATATTCTATAATAACTATAAATGGAGTATAACATTTAAACATTGTGAATCAGTATTTTGTACACCTGTAACTTATATAATATTGTACATCAACTATACTTCAATAAAAAGAAAAAAGATAAAAAAGGAAAACGTGTGATACTTTAATATAATCCTGCAGTAAGAAAGCACATGAGGGCTTCCCTGGTGGCGCAGTGGTTGAGAGTCCGCCTGCCGATGCCGGGGACGTGGGTTCGTGCCCCGGTCTGGGAAGATCCCACATGCTGCGGAGTGGCTGGGCCCGTGAGCCATGGCCGCTGAGCCTGCGAGTCCGGAGCCTGTGCTCCGCAACGGGAGAGGCCACAATAGTGAGAGGCCCACGTACCCCCAAAAAAACAAAAAAAGAAAGCACATGAAACCCAGAAAAAACACATGGAACTCCAAAACATAAAATATAAGATTGTTAATTTGGTTATTTAAATTTTAGAATGAATATATGCCCCAGATATCATAAACAGAATGAAGAGGCAAAAGATAAACTGGGGGGAATTTTTTTTCTTTTTAACAAAAACTAAAATGCAAATGGCTGGTAAACAATCAAAAGATGTCTAACCAGACTCAAAGAAGCATAGAAAAAGAACCATAAAAGAGTTTTTGAAAATATGAATACATTTAATAAGTAATAAATTTGATAAGTGAGACTATTATAAGTAAATAAATGACTATCCACTAAACATTTTAATTACTTAGGAACTATGAATGAAAACTAATTAGATGCTTTGCCAACATAAAAAATTATTGGAGTTAATTAGATTCAACTAAGCAATTGAAATATATTAAGGGAGAGATACAATTCCAAGTATTATTATACTATACAAGTTTAAATTATTGGTCAAGTCAGTTACCTTGCTTGGAATTCAATTTCACTTCTAATTTTGAAAATCAACCTAAAATTCTGGGCAGGTTACATTAAAATCAATCCAAGAACAGTGTGTGGGTTGACTGTAATTTTCATAGTCAATGAAATAAGAAAATCTAAAAACTACTGAGGAAATGAAATCATTTTGAGCTGTCATGTGCATCACAAATGCCTGAGTCAGTTTATATTATCTCACAGATTTATTTATAGCATGTCAGTGTCAAACAGCTATTACTGCCATCACAAATCCTTATTTGCTGCTTTTTCATTTTTAAATTTTTTTAGAAGCAGGAAATAAGTCATCTTATAAGATCATTGTTTAATTCATTCATTAAAATGATCTTACTAATCATTTTAAAATTTATTTGAACATAATGTTGACCTGACATCTTAGAAACAACAATTCAGTCAGGAGACTCTAAAGTTAGTAATACTGGGCTTCCTGGTGGCGCAGTGGTTGAGAATCTGCCTGCCAATGCAGGGGACATGGGTTCGAGCCCTGGTCTGGGAGGATCCCACATGCCGCGGAGCAACTAGGCCTGTGAGCCACAACTACTGAGCCTGCGCGTCTGGAGCCTGTGCTCCGCAGCAAGACAGGCCGCGATAGTGAGAGGCCCGTGCACCGCAATGAAGAGTGGCCCCTGCTTGCCGCAACTAGAGAAAGCCCTCGCACTGAAACGAAGACCCAACACAGCCAAAAAGAAATTAATTAATTAATTAATTTTTAAAAAGCAAGTTAAAAAAAAATAAAGTTAGTAATACTACTACTAAATGAAGAAAAATATTACATAGGTAAGAATTCTTAGGGGAAAAATATTGAGTTTTCTCAAGCACTTGTTTTGGAAAGATATGACTGGTTACCTGACTCATCCGTGGGAATGATGCTTCATTTGTGTATGAAAATAATCTAATCTTCATGTTTCAGTTCCCTTTATTTTAGTCACCAATAATATGATAGTATATTTATTAATTTTGATTGACTGTTTACCCTAAGTGAAAAGTTGAAGTATATATAGTTTCTTTCTTTAAGTAATTTGTATTCTAGAAACTTTATAATAAGAAAAAAGAGCAAATTAGGAATCATTTACAAGAAAGACAACAATGATTTATATTCTTAATATATAAATACCTCATATATCAATCAGAAGAATGCTAACAGCCCAGTAGAAACCTAGGCAAAAAGTAAAAACAAAATTAACAAAATAAATAGAAATCGTCAATAAAAATACAGTGAATGATATAATGTTTTATATACTAGTTAGTAAAGAGGTAAAAAACAAAATATGGTCATTATTTAATTGTAAAGATAAAATCATGAAACCTAATGTCTAGAGTACAGTGAGACTGGCACTGCATTCATATATGTTAGTGTAAGTATAAATCAGTGCAAACTTACTGGAAAGCATTTTGGCAATAGGAATAAGGGTCTTAAAAATCTTCATAATTGTTGAATCAGTAATCTCACTTTTAGAAAAGTAATGAATAATCAGAAATGGTTAAAAATAAGCACATGTATATAATATTTTAATGTCCTAAAACATAGTAATGAATAAGTTATTTTGATATGTTGGGATATTAAGCTATTTTATTAAATATCATGTTTGATAAGAATATTTGGGGACGTCCCTGGTGGTGCAGTGATTAAGAATCTGCCTGCCAATGCAGGAGACACGGGTTTGAGCCCTCGTCCAGGAAGATCCCACATGCCGCGGAGCAACTAAGCCCGTGCGCCACACTACTGAGCCTGTGCTCTAGAGCCCACGAGCCACAACTACTGAGCCTGCAAGCCACAACTACTGAAGCTGGAGTGCCTAGAGCCCGTGCTCTGCAACAAGAGAAACCACCACAATGAGAAGCCCATGCACCACAACGAAGAGTAGACCCCGCTCACAACTAGAGAAAGCCCACGTGCAGCAACAAAGACCCAACACATCCAAAAATAATTAAATAAAATAAATAAGTGTATTAAAAGAAAAAGAATCCGCCTGCCAATCCAGGGAACATGTATTCGAGCCCTGGTCTGGGAAGATCCCACATGCCACGGAGCAACTAAGCCCGAGCGCCCCAACTACTGAGCCTGTGCTCTGGAGCCCACAAGCCACAACTACTGAGTCCACGCACCTAGAGCCTGTGCTCCGCAACAGGAGAAGCCACCGTAATGAGAAGCCTGCACACTGCAACGAAGAGTAGCCCCACTCACCACAACTGGAGAAAGCCCATGTGCAGCAATGAAGACCCAACGCAGCCAAAAATAAATAAATATTTTTTAATTAACTAAAAAAAAAAAAATTGATGATTTGGGGTATGCTCACAATAAAATGAAGGAGTTAGATGTTAATATGTATGTATATGTAATATATTAATGATAAACACTTTAGTCTTATGTGTCAATCTGGGTGGGCTCTGGTACCCAGTTATGTAATCAAACATGAATCTAGATGTTGCTGTGAAGGTATTTTGTAGGTGTATATAACCTCTACAACCACTTGACATTAAGTAGAGATTATCCCTGATAATGTGAGTGGACCTCATCCAATCAGTTTAAGGCCTTAAGAGCACAAACTGAGGCTCCCTGAAGAATAAATTCTGCCTCAAGATTGAAACATCAATTTCTGCCTGAATTCCAGCCTGCCCTACAAATTTCAGACTTGCCAGCCCCCATAATCCTGTGGACCAATTCCTTAAAATAAATCTCTTAATATATATGTCCTATTTGTTCTGTTTCTCTGGACATCCTGACTGGTATAACTGCTAATATCCCACCCTAAATTCTGGTCTTCTCCTTTTCCTTCTCAACAGAATCCTAAATTTTATAGCAGGGTATTTGGCTACTCAGAATGAAAACTACATTTCCCTGCCCTTCTTGCAGTTAGCTGTAACGATGTGACTAGGTTCTGACCAATGAGGTATAAATAAAAGTGTTGAGTGATACTTCCTGAAAGTTTCTCTATAGAGGATGGTGATTTCTTCTCTTCTTTCCTATATCAAGCTGTCTGAAGCACAAATGTGTTCTTTTTTTTTTTTTTAATATGGAACGCTTCACGAATTTGCATGTCATCCTTGCACAGAGGCCATGCTAATCTTCTCTGTATCACTGCAATTTTAGTATATGTGCTGCCGAAGTGAGCATGCGCAAATGTGTTCTATCAGCCCTCTTTTGTACCATGAGGATGAGGGCCACACCCTAGAGATGGCAGAGTGGTAACCTATGTACCTGAATACCTCATGAAACCACTATACCAACCCTGGACTACCTATCTTAGGATTGCTATTACATAAGGGAAGAGAACTTTGTATGTTAAACTTAGTATTTCAGACTATTGTTGATTTGGATTTTCTCTTACTTGCAGCCAAACACAAACTTAATTGGTGCACGACATATGAATACATTACTGAAAAGAAATACCTAACACATTGGTAGTAGTTAGCTCTGGATTTTGGAATTTGTTGTTGATGTTATATTTACTATTCTTTCTGTTTTTTATATTAAATATATATATTAATTACTCATATAATAAATTTTTAATAAAAATACTGAAAATAATAGGAATTATTTTTCCTAACAATTTTTGTAATGATTGTAGACATTGTAAGTGAAACATAAAAGATGGGTCTCATTGTGTCTTTAAAAGATAGATGATAGCCTTTAATATGATCATTAAAATGCTTTTGAACACGAAGCAAGTCAAATGAGTTTAAAAGCATAGAATTAGGAAAAGGACCCATTCATTTCCATTATTTTCATCAGAGTTATGCATACAGTTTAAACAGTGAAATAGTTCTGCAAGCTTTAGTAAAAAACAAACATCAGTCCCCTGCCTGGCTCCACCTACCCCAATCCCACTTCCTACAGCAACCACTTTCAAGTCTCTAAGCTATTTCTTGTTTGCTTCTATTTCCCTAAATAACATGAACTCCCTGTGACATAATCTGTCACACATTAACTTTTCAGTTTTAGATATTATCTATTGTCATCTCACTCTGAAAAATGAGAATTTGATTCTCATTTACCCACACCCATTACCCAACATAGATGTATAATAATTTTAGTTGTATCAGAATTTAGAGTTCACATTATTATAATCATGAAAAAACTACTTACTGCTAAGTAAGTTAGTAACATGATTACTTTTCCTTCCATTCAGTTTTTCTTCCCTCTGAAGTTATAACTGTAGTTTTTTTAATTGAAGTATCATTGATTTACAATATTGTATTAATTTCAGATGTACAACAGTGATCCAATATTTTTATAGATTACACTCCATTTAAAGTTATTATAAAATATTGGCTATATTCCCTATGTTGTACAATATATCCTTGTAGCTTATGTATTTTATACATAGTATTTCATACCTCTTAATCCCCTACCCCTATCTTGTCCCTCCCCCCTTACCTCTCCCCACTGGTAACTGCTAGTTTGTTCTCTACATGAGTCTGTTTCAGTTTTGTTATATTCATTCGTTTCACTTTTTAGATTCCACATATAAGTGATAACATACGCTATCTGTCTTTCCCTGTCTGATTTATTTCAGTAAGCATAATACCCTCTGGGGTATTATGGGTCCATCCATGTTGTTGCAAAAGGCAACATTTCATTCTTTTCTTATGGCTGAGTAATATTCCATTGTATGTATACACCACATCTTCTTTACCCATTCATCTGATGATGGACACTTAGGTTGCTTCTATGTCTTGGCTATTGTAAATAATGCTGCTATGAATATAGGGGTGCATGTATTTTTTCTAATTAGTGTTTTTGTTTTCTTCAGATAAATACCCAGGAGTAGAATTGTTGTATCATATGGTAGTTCTTTTTTCAGTTTTTTGAGGAATCTCCATACTGTTTTCCACAGTGGCTACACCAATTTACATTCCCACCAACAGTGCACAAGGATTCACTTTTCTCTACATCCTCACCAACACTTGTCATTTGTTGTCTCTTTGATAACAGCCATTCTGACAGGTGTGAGATGATCTCATTGCAGTTTGAATTTTCATTTCTCTAATGGTTAGTGATGTTGAGCATCTTTTCATGTGCCTGTTGCCCATCTGTATGTCTTCTTTGGGAAAATGTCTATTCAGATACTCTGACCATAATTTTACTTCCAAATTTTGAATATATTGTTTCCAGTGTTGCTGTTGTTAAGAAGTCTGATGCTGGGCTTCCCTGGTGGCGCAGTGGTTGAGAGTCCACCTGCTGATGCAGGGGACACGGGTTCATGCCCCAGTCCGGGAAGATCCCACATGCCGTGGAGCGGCTGGGCCCATGAGCCATGGCCGCTGAGCCTGCGCGTCCAGAGCCTATGCTCCGCAACGGGAGAGGTCACAACAGTGAGAGGCCCACATACAGCAAAAAAAAAAAAAAAAAAAAGAAGTCTGATGCTATTCTGATTCTTTATAAGTAGTCTGGAGAATTTTAGGATTCTCTCTTTGTCCTCAGAGTTGTAAAATGGTATGAACCTGTGCTCAATGTGGGTGTATTTTCATCCATTGTCCTAAGCATTTGGCAGGCCTTTTCAGTTTGGAAACTCACATCCCTCAGTTCTAGAAAAATTCCCTAAATTAGCTAACAATTTCTTCCTCCCTCTAGTTTCTCTGTTTGTATTTTTGGAACTCCTATTATTTAGACATGAGACCATTAATACCTTTTCCTTCATACTAATCTCTTTGTCTTTGTTCTTTACTTCTTGAGGTATTTCCTCAATTTTATCTCCCAATCTTTCCATTCAGCTTTCCATTTTTCATTATTGCTATTATATTTTCTATTTTGTTCTTTGAAATTTCTCTTCTTAATAGTATTTTGTTCTTGTTCCTTTGATGCAATGTCTCCCCCTATTGATCTGAGGATATAATTTTAAGTTTTACTCTCTGAACAGAGAATTTCTCCAAATTTGCTTTTTTTCTATGTTTGTTTTAGTCTCTATTTTTTACATTAGCGGAATTTGTGGGCTGTTTGCTTATACTTTAGGGACTCAAAAGCTTTTTTGAAAACTCTGTGTGAGTGAGTGGGACTTGCTGCTGACAGTGGGCCTCTCTGCAGGGTCAGCTGATGGGGCTCAATTTTTGTAAAACACCAGTGTCAGTATCTTGAGGTCTTTTCACCTGACCTGGTTCAGTGCTTCATAGAGCAATCTTCCTATTGCTTGCCTGGAGGAAATGACCTGGATACAAATATTCTAGGCTGTGACTGTGGAAAGATGGTTGAGGGTCTCACTTTCCATGTGTAACTAACTGTTCTCTTATCCTCCTATTTTCAGCAAACTCCACTTCCAACTGCACTTGCAGTCCCCCAGTCAGAGACCCTCATGTTTCCCTCTTCAGAGAAAGAACCTCCAGTTCTGCTGAGGTGAGAGACATGGAATCACCTGGCCATGAGGAGGGCATCTTGGGTTCTGAGTGCTTCTTAAACAGACTTTCGACAATTCTTCTAAATTTTAGTCACACCTCTGGTACACCAGAACCTCTGGAACAAATTCCTAAGCCTCTGGGAGTTCTGAGTTACTTTTTGACTTTCCCCATTGCTGGCTTAGGCTTTAGCTTTCTTGGATTTATTAGGTTAGTTATCACTCCTTTTGCTTAGAGCTTCCCAAATGTGGTTACCATCTCCTCTACCATTCTGTTTTGTCTTTGCTAATGTACATTTTTATTTTTATTTAAATATCTTCAACATCATTTATAAGATTTACATTTATTCATTTTGTTTTATATTTTTATGGTTTGCGCTTCTTTCTTGTTTTTTATCTTTTTTCTCTATAAATCAGATTTTATTTACTTTTCTCTAGTTTTTGAAAAGTCAGTATTCCATTTTTAATTCTCCAAACAGTTAACCCTATTTTCCCTAAAACATTCTTTAACTTATATTTCTCAAATCCACAAGAATCAAATGTGTAATTCTATCTTTTGAGTTTCCCCTATTTAAGATAAGGAATTAGCATACCTCTCCATCACTCGCCTCTGTTATGTCCTTTCTTACTTCTTTCTCTGTTATTGAGATATTTTGAATGTTTGGAATGTTTGGATCCAGATTATCATTCATAATTTTTACATAACTTCTCTAGAGTAATTCTGACTGTTTTAACCCGGCTCCCCACAAAACAGAGCCTAAGGCAAAGCTTGTGGAACTAATGCTTTGTTGGAGGGTTCAGTCCCAGGGGAGCAACAGTGAGGGGAAAAAGTAAAACAATGAAGGAAGTAAACAGAAGGTGGCAAGTTGTGCTCGGCTTCATGAGAAACAGCTGGTTTCTTGGTCACACAGGACATCTTTGGAGAAGCCAAGGGAAGTTCTGGATTTTGGAAC
Source organism: Orcinus orca (assembly GCF_937001465.1). Lineage (NCBI taxonomy): Eukaryota > Metazoa > Chordata > Mammalia > Artiodactyla > Delphinidae > Orcinus > Orcinus orca. The sequence continues at coordinate 131,735,013 of NC_064559.1, read as the reverse complement.
AATTGGGAGGAAGAAGAGTGAACAACTTATGTGCTCAGTCCTATCTCTTTCCTCCCACTGCTCAAAATATGCTCAATAGGAGTTAACTACCCCACACTTCTAGTTTGTGACATGGGCCCCTACTGGCAGCTACTGGAGAATCCAGAGCCTATGTGGATTCCATTGAGCCATACAGCTCCCACTGTAACATGTATGACAGAGGCCATGCCAAAGCTGGCCATTAATACCTGCCTGGGAAGGCTGAGCCAGCTGGTGGTGTCAGAAGACAAAATGCAGTTGGAGCAATCAAGACTTATTATTGAAGGAAAGGCAAGAGCCTTTGACAAGGTTGCTTGGGCTGGGAAGCAGAGCAAGTGCTGAGCCATAGAAATGGGAAGGATCTGAAGACTTGCATAAATGAGTGCATTACACTTGTGTTTATCTTCTGTGGCCATATTTATAGTTCTTTAGATTTATGTCTTCATTTAACTCGTTTAGTGCTTATTGCCAGTCCTTCTTATCTCTCAGTTGACAGAAAAATAGCTTGTAGTAATTATCTCCTGTAATTTGGTGTGGCAACAGAGAAGTGCAAGGCTAACATGATTTTTTCTTCTTTCTAGGCAACATCTTTTATTTCCTTCATGGATGTCTGGACTACTTCTATAGCGCTGTAATTTAAAAACAGTGTCGGGGGCTTCCCTGGTGGCGCAGTGGTTAAGAATCCGCCTGCCAATGCAGGGGACACGGGTTTGAGCCCTGGGCCAGGAAGATCCCACATGCCGTGGAGCAACTAAGCCCGTGTGCCACAACTGCTGAACCTGTGCTCTGGAGCCCCCGAGGCACAACGACTGAAGCCTGTGGGCCTAGAGCCCGTGCTCCACAACAAGAGAAGCCACCGCAGTGAGAAGCCTGTGTACCGAAGGAAGAGCGTCCCCCGCTCGATGCAACTAGAGAAAGCCTGCATGCAGCAAGGAAGACCCAACACAGCCAAAAATTAATAAATAAAATAAATAAATTTATTGAAAAAATAAAAACAGTGACAGGCCATGTCTAAATGTAGGTCTTTGTCATTTATTTTTGCCAAAAACATGGCTATTCCTTTCTGTCTGCATCTATGGGCTTTTTTCTCATCAAGAAAGTGTTCTTCCCATCAAACATTTGATTTTTCTCCCATTTGTTTTGGTTTCCTCTTCATGAATACCTATTACCTTTTCTCGCCTTTAGCTGTATCACCTACCTCTGACCTTTCTCTCTTTATCCTGGAGTGTCTCAAATAAACCTCATTATGTATTCAATATTCCTCCAGAATCAAGTTTTTCTTCATTGCCAATGTGGATATTTTAATTCTGTGGTTGTATAATTTTTGTATCATTCCATTCCTCCTTTACTTCATTCGTAACATTCTATTGACTTTCCACTTCAGCCTGTTGTCTTACATCTTTCTTCTCATACTCTGGATGCATGTTTATAGAACATGCATGGCTTTTTGTACTCTAAGGATGCAAGTAGCCTCTTAAAGTTTTCTTTTGGATCATGCTTTTCCTTTGAGTCTTTATGATGCCATTTCCTTTCCCTTGCTCTGAAATATTCTGTCATAGGCTCCATGTCAACTTTTTCCTCTACTCATAAGTAAGAGTCCTTAGACTTAGTGTTTATCAGCAGACAAAATGTGTATATTTCCCTTGGTCCTATTCCCTACCCACTTGTATGTATGCCATTTCTTATTTCAATTTCCATGTCTACTAGGCATGCACCTACCATTGTTTGCTCTACCGGCTTTTCCTACCCCACTGTTTGATCATCCGTTACTCTGAAATGATGGAGCACATGAAAAACTACAATATCCTCGGTGTGCACTGCTCTTAGGTTCATCCTCTCTCTGCCCCTACCTACAATGCTGTACTAGATTGGGACATTTCTCAACATGTAGTCCACTATCTTTTTCCTGCCCAGCTGTTTTTTGGAGCTCATCTCTGTGGATGTAGAACAACAGGACAAGGCAATGGAGGTAAAGGGAGGAAGAGAGAAAGGTGATTAATACAATTCTGGCTGCCTCAAAAAGTGGTGCCTACCAGGTAAAGTGATAAGCACAAAATTTCTAGTTGGTGTAGGCCCTTGATCTGAGGCAGAGTGCAAAGAGATAGATACTATGTATCTTATATCCTTTTTCAGTCTGAATTATATGATAAAACTTGACTAGGCCTTGAAAGGAAGCCTAGGTAGGAATTTCTTTATCCAGCTCAATATTAAATTTAGGGATTTTTGGAGGCCCTGAACCAAGATGGCAGAGTAGAAGGACATGCTTTCACTCCCTCTTGTGAGAACACCAGAATCACAACTAGCTGCTGGATAATCATCTACAGAAAGACACTGGAACTCACCAAAAAAGATACCCCACATCCAAAGACAAAGGAGAAGCCACAATGAGATGGTAGGAGGGGCGCAATCACAATAAAATCAAATCCTATAACTGGTGGGTGGGTGACTCACAGACTGGAGAACACTTATACCACAGAAGTCCACCCATTGGAGTGAAGGTTCTGAGCCCCACGTCAGGCTTCCCAACCTGGGGGTCCGGCAACGGGAGGAGGAATTCCTAGAGAATCAGACTTTGAAGGCTAGTGGGATATGATTGCAGGACTTCAACAGGACTGGGGGAAACAGAGCCTCCACTCTTGGAGGGCACACACAAAGTAGTGTGCACATCAGGACCCAGGGGAAGGAGCAGTGACCCCAGGGGAGACTGAACCAGAGCTACCTGCTAGTGTTGGAGGGTCTCCTGCAGAGGTGGGGGGTGGCTGTGGCTCACCACGGGGACTAGGACACTGGCAGCACAAGTTCTGGGGAGTACTTCTTGGCGTGAGCCATCCCAGAGTCTGCCATTAGCCCCACCAAAGAGCCCAGGTAGGCGCCAGTGTTGGGTTGCCTCAGGCCAAACAACCAAGAGGGAGGGAACCCAGCCCCAGCCATCAGCAGTCAAGTGGATTAAAGTTTTACTGAGCTCTGCTCACCAGAGAAACAGTCAGCTCTACCCACTACCAGTCCCTCCCATCAGGAAACTTGCACAAGCCTCTTACATAGCCTATCCACCAGAGGGCAGACAGCAGGAGCAAGGAGAACTACAATCCTGCAGCATGTGGAACAAAACCCACAGTCACAGAAAGATGGACAAGATGAAAAGGCAGAGGGCTATGTACCAGATGAAGGAACAAGATAAAACCCCAGAAAAACAACTAAATGAAATGGAGATAGGCAACCTTCCAGAAAAATAATTCAAAATAATGATAGTGAAGATGATCCAGGACCTCGGAAAAAGAATGGAGGCAAAGATTGAGAAGATGCAAGAAATGTTTCACAAAGACCTAGAAGAATTAAAGAACAAACAAACAGAGATGAACAATACAATAACTGAAATGAAAACCACACAAGAAGGAATCAATAGCAGAATAACTGAGGCAGAAGAACGGATAAGTGACCTGGAAGACAGAATAGTGGAATTCACTGCTGCGGAATAGAATAAAGAAAAAAGAATGAAAAGAAATGAAGACAGCCTAAGAGACCTCTGGGACAACATTAAATGCAACAACATTCACATTATAGGGGTCCCAGAATGAGAAGGGAGAGAGAAGGGCCAGAGAAAATATTTGAAGAGATTATAGCTGAAAAATTCCCTAACATGGGAAAGGAAATAGCCACCCAAGTCCAGGAAGCGCAGAGAGTCCCATATACTATAAACCCAAGGAGAAACACGCTGAGACACATATTAACCAAATTGGCAAAAATTAAAGACAAAGAAAAATTACTGAAAGCAGCAAGGGAAAAATGACAAATAACATACAATGGAACTCCCATAAGGTTAACAGCTGATTTCACAGCAGAAACTCTACAAGCCAGAGGGAGTATATCATGCCGATATACTTAAAGTGATGAAAGGGAAGAACCTACAACCAAGATTACTCTACCCGGCAAGGATCTCATTCAGATTCGATGGAGAAATCAAAAGCTTTACAGACAAGCAAAACCTAAGAGAATTCAGCACCACCAAACCAGCTCTACAACAAATGCTAAAGGAACTTCTCTAAGTGGGAAACACAAGAGAAGAAAAGGACCTACAAAAACAAACCCAAAACAATTAAGAAAATGGTCATAGGAACATACATATCAATAATTACCTTAAACATGAATGGATTAAATGCTCCAACCAAAAGACAAAGGCTTGTTGAATGGATACAAAAACAAGACCCATCTATATGCTATCTACAAGAGACCCACTTCAGACCTAGGGACACATACAGACTGAAAGTGAGGGGATGGAAAAAGATAGTCCATGCAAATGGAAATCAAAAGAAAGCTGGAGTAGCAATACTCATATCAGATAAAATAGACTTTAAAATAAAGAATGTTACAAGAGACAAGGAAGGACATTACATAATGATCAAGGGATCAATCCAAGAAGGAGATATAACAATTCTAAATATATATGCACCCAACATAGAAGCACCTCAACATATAAGGCAACTGCTAACAGCTATAAAAGACGAAATTGACAGTAACACAATAATAGTGGGGGACTTTAACACCTCACTTACACCAATGGACAGATCATCCAAAATGAAAATAAATAAGGAAACAGAAGCTTTAAATGACACAATAGACCAGATAGATTTAATTGATATTTATAGGACATTCCATCCAAAAACAGCAGATTACACTTTCTTCTCAAGTGCGCATGGAACATTCTCCAGGATAGATCACATCTTGGGTCACAAATCAAGCCTCAGTAAATTTAAGAAAAATGAAATCATATCAAGCATCTTTTCTGACAACAATTAGAGATTAGAAATGAATTACAGGGGAAAAAACGTAAAAAACACAAACATATGGAGGCCAAACAATACGTTACTAAATAACCAAGAGATCACTGAAGAAAGCAAAGAGGAAATGAAAAAATCCCTAGAGACAAATGACAATGAAAACACGATGATCCAAAACCTATGGGATGCAGCAAAAGCAGTTCTAAGAGGGAAGTTTATAGCTATACAAGCCTACCTCAAGAAACAATAAAAATCTCAAATAAACAATCTAACCTCACACCTAAAGGAACTAGAGAAAGAATAACAAAAAAAACCCCAAAGTTAGTGGAAGGAAAGAAATCATGAAGACCAGAGCAGAAATAAATGAAATAGAAACAAAGAAAACAATAGCAAAGATCAATAAAACTAAGAGCTGTTTCTTTGAGAAGATAAACAAAATTGATAAACCATTATCCAGACTCATCAAGAAAAAGAGGGAGAGGACTCAAATCAATAATGTTAGAAATGAAAAAGGAGAAGATACAACAGACACCACAGAAATACAAAGCATCCTAAGAGACTACTACAAGCAACTCTATGCCAATAAAATGGACAACCTGGAAGAAATGGACAAATTCTTAGAAAGGTATAACCTTCCAAGACTGAACCAGGAAGAAATAGAAAAGATGAACAGACCAATCACAAGTAATGAAATTGAAACTGTGATTAAAAATCTTCCAACAAACAAAAGTCCAGGACCAGATGGCTTCACAGGTGAATTCTATCAAACATTCAGACAAGAGCTAACACCCGTCCTTCTCAAACTCTTCCAAAAAATTGCAGAGGAAGGAACACTCCCAAACCCATTCTATGAGGCCACCATCACCCTGATACCAAAACCAGACAAAGATACTATGAAAAAAGAAAATGACAGACCAGTATCACTGATGAATATAGACGCAAAAATCCTCAATAAAATACTAGCAAACAGAATCCAACAACAAAACATTAAAAGGATCATACACCATGATCAAGTGGGATTTATCCCAGGGATGCAAGGATTCTTCAATATATGCAAATCAATCAATGTGATACACCATATTAACAAAGTGAAGAAGAAAAACCATATGATCATCTCAATAGATGCAGAAAAAGCTTTTGACAAAATTCAACACCGATTTATGATAAAAACTCTCCAGAAAGTGGGCATAGAGGGAACCTTCCTCAACATAATAAAGGCCATATATGACAAGCCCACAGCAAACATCATTCTCAATGGAGAAAAACTGAAAGCATTTCCTCTAAGATCAGGAACAAGACAAGGATGTCCACTCTCACCACTATTATTCAACATAGTTTTGGAAGTCCTAGCCACAGCAATCAGAGAAGAAAAAGAAAGAAAAGGAATACAAGTTGGAAAAGAAGAAGTAAAACTGTCACTGTTTGCAGATGACATGATACTATACATAGAGAATCCTAAAGATGCCAACAGAAAACTACTAGAGCGAATCAATGAATTTGGTAAAGTTGCAGGATACAAATTAATGCACAGAGCTCCAGGGCCAGGTCTGCCCCACTGTCGCGGAGCCTCTCACCCGGCCGCCTGTGGCTGTGCATGCTGTGGCCGCCGCACCGCGGGTCAGCACGTGCACAGCCCCTGCCTCCCAGCAGCGCAGAGCAGCCCCCTGTTCCGGCCCCACAGAGCGCAGTGCCCTCCTGGTGGCGGTGCGATGCTGTGCTTCCTGAGGGGAATGGCCTTCATCCCCATCCTCCTGGTGACCTGGTTGTCCTCCACCTTCATCATCTCCTACGTGGTCGCCGTGCTCTCCGGGCACGTCAGCCCCTTCCTCCCCTACATCAGTGATACAGGAACAACACCTCCAGAGAGTGGAATTTTTGGATTTATGATAAACTTCTCTGCATTTCTTGGTGCAGCCACGATGTACACAAGATATAAAATAGTAGAGAAGCAAAACCAAACCAGCTATTTCAGCACTCTTGTTTTTAACTTGGTGTCGTTAGTTCTAGGACTGGTGGGATGCATCAGAATGGGCATTGTAGCCAATTTCCAGGAGTTAGCTGTCCCCATGGTACACGATGGCGGTGCCTTTTTGGCATTTGTCTGCGGTGTTATGTACACACTCCTGCAATCCATCATCTCTTACAAATCATGTCCCCAGTGGAACAGCCTTTCCACATGCCGCATACGGATGGCCACCTCTGCCGTTTCCTCTGCAGCCGTCATCCCCAGAGCTATAGGGACTTCCCTGGTGGTGGAGTGGTGAAGGATCCACCTGCCAATTCAGGGGACATGGGTTTGAGCCCTGGTCCAGGAAGATCCCACATGCTGAGGAGCAACTAAGCCCATGCACCACAACTACTGAGCCTGTGCTCTAGAGCCCAGGAACCACAACTACTGAGCCTGCGTGCCACAACTACCGAAGCCCACGTGCCTAGAGCCCATGTTCCACCACAAGAGAAGCCACCGCAATGAGAAGCCTGCGCACCGCAATAAAGAGTAGCTCCTGCTCGCTGCAACTAGACAAAGCCCGCACGCAGAAAAGAAGGCCCAACGCAACCAAAAAGAAATAAATAAAATTTCTTAAAAAAAAAATTAATGCACAGAAATCTCTTGCATTCCTATACACTAATGATGAAAAATCTGAAAGAGAAATTAAGGAAACACTACCATTTACCACTACAACAAAAAGAATGAAATACCTAGGAATAAACCTACCTAGGGAGACAAAAGACCTGTATGCAGAAAACTATAAGTCATTGATGAAAGAAATTAAAGATGATACCAACAGATGGAGAGACATACCATGTTCTTGGATTGGAAGAATCAATATCGTGAAAATGACTATACTACCCAAAGCAATCTACAGATTCAATGCAATCCCTATCAAATTACCAATGGCATTTTTTACAGAACTAGAACAAAAAATCTTAAAATTTGTATGGAGACACAAAAGACCCTGAATAGCCAAAGCAGTCCTGAGGGAAAAAAAAACGGAGCTGGAGGAATCAGACTCCCTGCCTTCAGACTATACTACAAAGCTATGGTAATCAAGACAATATGGTACTGGCACAAAAACAGAAATATAGATCAATGGAACAAGACAGAAAGCCCAGAGATAAACCCACGCACCTATGGTCAACTAATCTATGACAAAGGAGGAAAGGATATACAATGGAGAAAAGACAGTCTCTTCAATAAGTGGTGCCGGGAAAACTGGACAGCTACATGTAAAAGAATGAAATTAGAACACTCCCTAACACCATACACAAAAATAAACTCAAAATGGATTAGAGACCTAAATGTAAGACCGGACACTATAAAACTCTTGTTGGAAAACATAGGAAAAACACTCTTTGACATAAATCACAGCAAGATCTTTTTTGATCCACATCCTAGAGTAATGGAAATAAAAACAAAAATAAACAAACAGGACCTAATGAAACTTAAAAGCTTTTCCACAGCAAAGGAAACCATAAAGAAGATGAAAAGACAACTCTCAGAATGGGAGAAAATATTTGCAAATGAATCAGTGGACAATGGGTTAATCTTCAAAATATATAAACAGCTCATGCAGCTCAATATTAAAAAAACAAACAACCCAATCCAAAAATGGGCAGAAGACCTAAATAGACATTTCTCCAAAGAAGACATACAGATGGCCAAGAAGCACATGAAAAGCTGCTCAACATCACTAATTATTAGAGAAATGCAAATCAAAACTACAATGAGGTATCACCTCACACCAGTTAGAATGGGCATCATCAGAAAATCTACAAACAACAAATGCTTGAGAGGGTGTGGAGAAAAGGGAACCCTTTTGCACTGTTGGTGGGAATGTAAATTGATACAGCCACTATGGAGAACAGTATGGAGGTTCCTTAAAAAACTAAAAATAGAATTACCATATGACCAAGCAATCCCACTCCTGGGCATATACCCCGAGAAAACCATAATTCCAAAAGACACATGCACCCCAATGTTCATTGTAGCACTATCTACAATAGCCAGGTCATGGATGCAACCTACATGCCCAGTGACAGACGAATGGATAAAGAAGATGTGGTACATATATACAATGGAATATTACTCAGCCATAAAAAGGAACGGAATTGGGTCATTTCTAGAGACGTGGATGGACCTTGAGACTGTCATACAGAGTGAAGTAAGTCAGAAAGAGAAAAACAAATATCGCATATTAACGCATATATGTGGAACCTAGAAAAATAGTACAGATGAACCAGTTTGCAGGGCAGAAATAGAGATACAGATGTAGAGAACAAACGTATGGACACCAAGGGGGGAAAGCGGCGGGGGGTGGGGGTGTGGGTGTGATGAATTGGGAGATTGGGATTGACATGTATACAATGATGTGTATAAAATGGATGACTAATAAGAACCTGCTGTACAAAAAAAAACCAAAAAATAAGATGGTATTATATGCATTTTCTTTCATTCTTTCAGAAGAAACATACATATTTACTAGAAGGATGATTTATTTATTTGACCAAATTTATTTATATTCTCTTTCCATTCTTTTAACCTTACAGACTATAGTCAAATTAAGTCTTGATTTTTTGTTGTTGTTGTCCTTGGGTGGGTATTTATTTTTGTTCTACATTGGTTTTTGTTTGTTTGTTTTAATATTCATTATCAGCGATGGGCTCACTGACAAAAAATTTGGAGAAAATTTTTAAAAAATAGAAAAAATTCACTAATCCACACTACTATAAAACAAGAATTTAAATTCCCAGTAAAAGTTCACATATACAATAAAAAATAAATAAATAAAATAAATTTACGGATTTTTAAGTTGTCAGACTTACTTGTTTGCTGGTGTGTTCAGTTTTCATCTTAGTTGCTTTTACGTTATGACTGCAGACTGAGGCTAAAAATAATCTGTCGAAATATCTAAACCTTGAGGAAGTCATCACTGAATTACAGCTGTGCTCAATAAGCACATTAGACCAACAGCAGCACAAGGGATTACCACGAGAGACAGCTGAGAACCAGGAGAGATTTAGGTCAAAGAGGACAAATAGGACCAGTGAGGTGAGAGAGTGCAAAATTTTTTCTCAGTGCGTAAGTAGAGAACTGAATGTTTGCTTTTATTATCTAAGTCATATAAATTCGTACTCAAACCTATTTAGAAACAGAAAAGTTTTGGATGTTTTTAAAACATCCGATGGTTTAATTAAATTGATCCTGTTGTTTCCAAAACAATAAATTGTCTAAATCCAATGATTTTAAGAATTATACCTGGTCAGGGTCTGAGAATATAGTACTGTGTCAGTTTTTCATATCAAAGAAAACTGGTGAAGGGCTATTTGAAAACAGCCACTTTTCTTTCATCCAACTTCCTCTATAATTCCCTGTGTGTGTGTGTGTGTGTCCTTTTGATGGGCTACAACATCAAGGTCGGAACATCAAGAATGAAGCAGATAACATAAAAAATGTGCAGTGGAGCCTCAAAGGAAAATGATTGTTCAACATTTGCAATTGACTAAAAGGGAAAAAATACTGAAATACATTAATTATTTTAGATCTATCCAAGTGTTCAAGCCACTAAGTAGATTCAAGGCTTCGTTGTTGCTTCTGAAACGGAGGCATCTCACAAAAAACATATTTTTGCAGTCTCATAACAGGTTGTCACTCTGCAACTAATGTGGAAGTATGGCATTGCAAGGTTTATGAAATATCTATTTCTTATTGATTCTATGCTTTCAAGTTGAATTTTACATTTTCAATCCAGGAATCAATAATTTATGGAATTAATTTTTCATCGTAACTTTCTCACAGCTGGTGAATTAGGAATGTTCTGACACTAAACAGAAATGTAAATTGAACATATTTCTTTGTAGGCATTCTAGAGAGTAGTGAATCAGGGAGTTGGGCTGTTATAGAGTTGCCAAATATATTTGTGTATTCAGTTTCAATATATTTGGGTCTGAATCTTGTAGACACCCTTAAAAGGACAACTTAAACAGCTTTATCTGTTCCATAAATGACTGAATTGTGGTAATACATAAGCCTCCTGAATAAAAACTCATTATCAGGATTAACTGTTGAACTTTTATTTCTAGCAAATATCTCTCAGACAAACTAGTTAGCCCTAACCCAGAAGACCAAAGCTTGAAATAAATTAGTTCAAGCCTAAAAGTAATAAGGGTAAGAATTTTAATAAAAATAGAGGCCTCCATTGGTACTATTCATCTCATGGCTACTAAAATTCAATGAAGTCTGATATGTTATCATTGAGACATAAGCCCGAAGGAACTTTATAAGTGAGAGTGAATGACACTTCAGTATTTGACTATATTTATTAGTGCTTAATGGGTACCAGACATTGTTCTAGATGAAAGAGATTCATCAGCGAACAAAAGAGACAAAAATTCCTTTTCTTGTGGAGTTTACATCCCAGTGAGAGGAGAACAGCTATAAACAATAAACATAATAAGTACACACATTATATAGTATGTTAGAAGGTGGCAAATGCTATTAAAAAAACATAGAGCAGGCTAAGAGAGATCAAGAGTGGTTCCAATTTTAAATGAGGAAGTCAGGGTGGGTGGGCTTTACTGGAAAGTTGACAGCTAAGATTTGAAGAGGAGAGTGAGTTATGAATATATCTCGGGGGAGAGCACTTCAGACAGAAAAGCTGATGCAAAAGCCTTGAGGCAGGAGCATGCCTGGCAGGTATGAGAAGCAGGAAGGGGGCCAATGTAGCTGGAACAGTAGAAGCAGGTGAGAGAGAGTAGTAGAAAAGGTTGGCTAGGTAATAGGGAAACTGGATCACATAGTGCCTTGTAGGTCATCATAAGGACTTTACCTTTAATTCTGAGAAAGCTGAGAGCCATTAGAGGATTTTAAGCAGAGAGGAGACAAAATCCATCTTCTGTTTTAAGAGGATTACCCTGGTTGCTATGTTGAAAAATACTTTCGGGAGCAAGGCATACATAAACAAGGAGACCTGTTAAGAGGCTAATGCAATAATCCAGGTGAGAGTTGATAGTGGTTAAGACAAGGGAGGTGGTCAGGCTCTGGATATATTTTGAAGGGACAGGCAACAAGATTTCCTGATGGGTGAGATGGGGTAAATGAGAGGCAAGGTATTTAAATCTAACAATAGGTAAAATGTGAGTTATTAACAGAGATGGGGAAGACTCTGGGTGGTACAGCTTTGCAGGGCGGAAATTAAAAGTTGTCTTGCCATGTGAAATTTGAGATGTCTGTTAGTGGAAATATTAAATAGGCAGTTGTATATACCAATCTGGAGTTCAGGAGAAAAGTTAAGTCTGGAGATAGAAATTTGGGATTTGTCAGCATACAGATTACATCTAAAGCCATGAGTTCATGAGATCACAACAGTGAATACAGTTGACCCTTGAACAACACAGGGGTTAGGGGCACAATCAAAAATCTGTGCATAGGGAGACTCAAGAGGGAGGAGATAATGGGATATATGTATATGTGTAGCTGATTCACTTTGTTATAAAGCAGAAACTAACACACCATTGTAAAGAAATATCTTTATCTCCAATAAAGATATTAAAAAAAAATAATAAATATATAAAATATAGTAAAGAAAAAAAACCCTGTGCATAACTTTTGACTCCCCCAAAACTTAACTACTAATAGCCTACTGTTGACAGGAAGCCTTACCAATAACATGAACAGTCGATTAACATATATTTTATATAATATATTGTATTCTTACCATAAAGTAAGCTAGAGAAAATATTATTTAGTAAATCATGAGAAAACACATTTACAGTACTGTACAGTATTTATTGATACAGCAAGTTTCCATCATCTGTTTACAAGATGAGTCACCTGTCAGTACCTACATCAATATTGTCTTACATGATACAAAACACTGTGGATGTTGTATGTATTACTAACACTAGACATCAAAACTGAAAAGATAATGTGAAAAATAAATTAATTTTTATTTACAAGTATAACAATTCATGCATTGGTAAAGAAGCAGCAATATGATTGTTCTATGGTAGCCTAATGTTTTTGATACAATTGCTTCACAGTAACCTAGCCTATACACTAATGAATGAATCATTAAAAAATGTTTATGGCATACATTATTGCAGTCATAGTCATAATACAATACTGGAAACATTGTTACTTAAAAAGACACACTTACCTGTGATAATAGGCTGATATGCAGTTTCTCCAGCTATGAGAAAGAGGCATACTGTACGGTAATATAACTCTGAAAGCAAAGTTATAGAACAGTAAGAAAACTAACACTATTAATTTTACATTAAATATCACTCATGTCTATGTAAAGATAGACTAATATTTACATATATTTTATGCATTCATGACATGCCTAATTTTTTCTTAATTTTTTCAATATTTCTAGGCTAACAGTTTGTGAGTTTCTTCAAATTGTCACAAATCTCCAAAAAGATTTCCAGTATATTTATTGAAAAAAGTTCATGTATAAATGGACCCATGCAGTTCAAGGGTCAACCATATAGCCAGATAAGAAAAGAGGTCCAAGGATTGCACTTGGGGTGCTTCCAAGAGGTTGGGTATTGAGGGAAAAACAATAACGGATGTTGCAAAGTAGCCTGTGAGGTTAGAGGAAAACCATGAGAGCATGGTGTGGGAAAGCCAAAGGAGAACGTGTTTCCAAGAGGAGGAAGTGATCAACTGCAACAAATGATACTGATTGACCAAGTAAAATTAGTATTGAAACTGCTGAATTTAGCAAGGACCTTGACAAGAGCAATTTCTGCGGCATGGTGGAAATTTTAAAAAGCCTAACTGGCTTTTAAGAAAAAGCTGTAGAGGTAGGGATGTGGCCTAGACAACTTAGGTTTGAAGCCCAGCCCTTTTCTCACTAGCTATATCATCATGCCCAATAACTTAATCTCTATGAGCTCCAGTTTTCTCATTTTTAAAATTAGAATAACATAAATTTTACAGCATCTATGGAGAATATTAATAGAATCATGTATGTAAAGCAGCTGGTATAGTACCTGGTACAGAGTAGGTTCTCAATAAGATTAGTTTTCCTTTCCCTCCCTACTCTGGTGAGTTGCCCAGAACTTCAGTACCCTCCCCAGAATGGACTCTTCTTTGCACTTGCCAGGTTCCCTACCACAACTGGAGTCTCTGCTCTCAACCCAGCCAAGTCTCCTTGTAGTATCACAGTTGGAGAGGGAACTGCTGTCCTGCACTCAGCCCACGGAGACCCTCCGATGCTTAATCTTGGATGTCTCCCCTACCCCTTTGCTATTAGCCTGCTCTGAAACATGAGGACCTTCCAAGGAGAGTCCTCCGGCCCACACCAGCTGCTGACTCAATTCCTTGAGCTCTCAAACCCAGAAGGTGTGGCTCCAGCCAGGTCCTGACTCTTGTAATAAGTTTTGCCATGACTTAACAAACTGTCCAGAGGCAGCAAAAGAGGGCACCGAATTATAATATCTGTTATAGGAAACTCCACACTTACAAAAGGGCTACCTCGGAATAATTAATCCACATTACAAGTGTGCACCAAAGGACTTTTTCCTGGAGCACTCTCCCCCATATTTTATAAAGTAAGACACAAATAGTTTTGCATTCTAGCCATTAGGCTCTAGGTAAATGGTGGCTTTTCTTTTTCTTTACTTTTGAATTTTTACACCAGTGCCTAATAACTTGCTGAGCTTCAGTTAGGTCTGAAAAAACTGGAGTCCCAAGAGGAAATACAAAGTCCTCTATAAGTTACATTTACGGCCATTAATGAAAATGTATTTTTACCATAATTTGGATAAACCAGAGGTCACCTTGATTTTACGTTCACAGTGGTACTACAAGAATTGAGCCTGAATTTAAAAAAATTGTGAAAAATCAACTGCAGGCAACTCAATCTAACATGAAAAATCCCTCGTCTTTTTCTTAATCTCTTACCGGTTGGAGCAAATTTTACGCTCTAAAGAGCGGGGCACACCTGGCCGTGGTTCACGGGGTCTGCGGCTGCGCAGAAGCCCTGCGAGCAGACGGGGCCGAGGCAGCCGAGCGCAGAGAACACGCCTGGGCTTCCGGCTCCGCCCGCGGAGCTTCTCGCGGAAGGCTCTGGAAGTGTGGGAGTAGCGGAGCTGTTCTGGACGCCGTGCTGATCAGGTGTGTTTGCAGTCTTGGGGATGAGGCTGCCGAGAACGTGGTTCTTCGCGTTTTTCTTTCTTGGTTCTTTTCCAGTGTGGTTTTTCCTCACACGTGCCGAGATCAGATCTTTACCTCAGGGCTTTGGCGGGTGAGAAAGGATCCTCCCCAGCCTTTTCTTCCTTTGGGAATCGTGTGGAAAGGGGTTTTCTTTGGTTTTTCATGTAGGATTGTAGAAGTGCCTCCTTTTCCGAAGCTCTGTCTTCCACCCCTCGGATTTATATTTGACTTCGGGCGGTGTTCGTAACCTCTTCCCTCCTCCCACTCCCGAGAGCGGGAGAAAGTCCTAAAAAGAATCGAAGAGGGGCTTCCCTGGTGGCGCAGTGGTTGAGAGTCCGCCTGCCGATGCAGGGTACAAGGGTTCGTGACCCGGTCCGGGAGGAACCCACGTGCCGCGGAGCAGCTGGGCCCGTGAGCCATGGCCGCTGAGCCTGCGCGTCCGGAGCCTGTGCTCCGCAACGGGGGAGGCCACAACAGTGAGAGGCCCGCGTACTGCAAAAAAAAAAAAGAATCGAAGAGGCCGTGAAAACCACTGTTGGCCAGACTCCCACTTGATGACGGAGGAGACTGAACGGGTTAGCGAAGGAGGTTGTTGTGCAATGTTAAATTTATTTAAATTTGAAAACTTGGGAAAGGCAAAACCGTAATGACGGAAGCCCAGAATATTAGGGCCTTGGACCTGGCAAAGGCGTTAAGAGGCCATTGGGTCCAGCCTGATTTGCAGATGAGGGAACGGGCCACCTGGAGGTGTGGTGAGTGGCTCACAATCAGCGATGAGTGGGGCTTGGTTGCTAGTCTAAGAGCGTTTCCCCAGAGAGATTGAGGGAACCTTGCTGCCTCAGCCCTGTTTATCTGACGCGTTCTCAGTCGTTAATAGTACGCTTCTGGGGGTCTGCGACCCCAATTACTTTCTCACTTATTAGTGCATAAAATTAGTTAACCTTCTAAGTTTAGTTAAATTAGTTAAAATTGTTTATTAAACCTGTATAGAGGGGTGTGAGGATTTAAATGACTGTACAGGTATGCCTTGGAGATATTGCAGGGTTTGGTTCCAGGCCTTAGCAATAAAGCGAGTTACATGAAGTTTTTTGGTTTCCTGGTGCATATTAAAGTTATTTCATACTATACTGTAGTCTGTTAAGTGTTCAGTAGCATTTTGTATCTAAAAAAATAATGTATGTACTTTCATTTTAAAGTAGTTTTTCAAAAGGTAATCATAGTCTGGGCTTCCCTGGTGGCGCAGTGGTTAAGAATCCTCCTGCCAATGCAGGGGACACGGGTTCGAGCCCTGGTCCGGGAAAATTCCCACATGCCGCGGAGCAACTAAGCCTGTGTGCCACAACTACTGAGCCCGCATGCCACAACTACTGAAGCCCGTGAGCCTAGAGCCCATGATCCACAACAAGATAAACCACCGCAATGAGAAGACCATGCACCACAACAAAGAGTAGTCCCCACTCACCACAGCTAGCAAAAGCCCGTGCGCAGTAACGAAGACCCAAGGCAGCCAAAAATAAATAAATAAAATATATTTATAAAAAAGAAAAAAGCTAATCATAGTCTGACAAGGCAGGGTTGCCACAAACCTTCAATTTGTCAAAAAAAATCAAAACAAACAAAAACCACAATATCTGCAAATCACAATAAAGGGAAGCAAAATAAAATGAGGTTTGCTTGTATGTTTTGTGGATGTATTATCAGGTGGATTGTTATTAGCTAGACAGTAAATTAAGTTGTATGGGAGGAAATAAAAATTTCAGTCCTTCCCCCAGACAGCCATTTACTCATTCATAAACAAAGTTTGAGTATCTACTTTGTGCCAGGTGTTGGAGGTACAGTATTGGATAAAACAGGTGTCTCTGCTCTCATAGAGCTGTTAACTTGTCATTCATTCATTCATGCAATGAATGAGGAAATTATAGAGCAGCTGGTTTCAACCCAGCAGGGAGAACTTTCTAATTATTAGAATTGTTCAAAAGGAGAATAAAATTGCCTTAGGAAATATTAGCTCACCATCACTGAACGTTACTTTCACTTGGATTAGTTGGTTTCTAAATTTTGCTTTAAACTAATTTTGTATTAAGTAACATGGAGATTATAAATTTGGTTGACATTAAGGAGATTATGATCTAGGGGAAATGAACGACATTTATAAATAATTTTATGGGGCAAAATATGAGAAGTGCTTAACAGGTGTTGTAAGGTGGATTCTGAGGAAGGAGAGGTCTCATTTAGTTTGAGGGAGACAGAGATAGTTTCTTGCAGGAGGCAGAATTTCTAATGGGCCTTGAAGGAGAGGTAGGATCTTTTTTTTAATAAACTTTATTTTTTAGAACAGTTTTAGATTTACAGAAAACTTGAGATTCTACTTCACATTCCACTGCACATTGCATTACACTGCAATGTGAAGCCCGTGCACCACAATGAGGAGTAGGCCCTGCTCGCTGCAACTAGAGAAAGCCCATGCGCAGCAACAAAGACCCAACAAAGCCAAAAATAAATAAATAAAATAAATAAATTTATTTAAAAAAAAAATTTAAACAAAAGTATGAGGAATAAAGTAAAAAAAAAATGCTTCTATGAACATTCTTATACAAGTCTCCTAGTACACATTGCATGCATTTCTTTTGAGTATATATTTAGGATTGGAATTGCTGGGTTATAATTTATGTGTATTTTCAACTTTAATAGATAATGCCTGTCAAGAACTGTGAAAGGTCTTTTTACTCTACTTGCAACCTAACAAGCTAACCTATTACCGTTTTATTAATGCTGGCAGAAGATAAAAGATGCCTGGATCAGAAACAAAAGATTTTTAAAATTTTGTGGCAAAAGCAGTAACCAAAGTTTCAGGTTCTTGTTCGTTCCTCTGGCCCCCAAATTCCGCAGGGGTGTGGGAATAACATAAGTAAACCTAGGTGAATGTACATTCAATTGGTTATGTTAACAGAGAGAAACACTGAAGGGAAGAACACTTGTTAATTAGTAGTAACAAGCCTGCTTGCCTCATTCCTCAATGTTTATTGCAAGTGAAAAATGGCCCGGATAAAGAGTAATCAGGGGCTTATATTTACATACCCAGCAAAAACATGCAGACACTAAAGGCCCCTCACAGATTATCTACCCCAATAATGCCTAATCATCTTACAAAATGGTTATATCAATTTGCACTCTACCCATGTATAAGAGTTCTTGTTGCTTCATATCCTTATCCTTAGTTTTTTTTTTTTTTAATTCTAAGTTTTGTCATTCTAATGCAGCCATTCTCAACAGGAGTTCTATGAGAGAATTAAACCTGTAGAACATGGTTTGAGTGATTATTTTCTCAATTCTACCAAAGTTGGTAGGTGACTAGTACCATTCTAGATGTACAGAAGAAAAGTAAAGTCATATCATGGATGTCTTAGGGAGGGCTTGGCAAACTACGGCCCATGAGCCAAATCTGGCCCTCCACACTTGGAGCCAAGAATAGTTCTAGTTCAAGTGACTGGAAAAAAATCAAAGAAAAATAATACTTGTGACACATGAACATTATATTAAATTTATATCTTAGTGTCCATAAATAAAGTTTTAAGAAATACAGCCATGTTCATTTGTTTACTTATTATCTGTAGCTGCTTTCACACTACAATTGCAGAGTTGAGTCACTGCAACAGAGACTGTATGGCCCACAAAGTCTAAAATATTTACTCTCTAGCCTTTTACAAGAAAGCTTGCTGACCCCTGTCTTAGGGCATTAGAGCTTCATATCCCAGAACCCTAATTAAGAAGGCTGTCATGCGTACAAAATGATATCTCCTTGTGGTCTTAATTTGCAGGTAATTTATCATTTTGAGTGTGATGTAGATAAAGTGAGTATTTAAAAGGTAAGTAGAATTTTGGCAGGCAGAGATCAGGGTGGTTGTTTCAGATGGAAGAAAATAGTATGGCATGGTAGTGAGGTGAGAAAGTATAGGGTTTCTTTGGTATAATGGGCAGGACTGACTATATAATTTGCAGGCCCAGTGTGAAATGAAAACATAAGATCTCTTGTTTAAAAATTAACATTTTCAAGACAGCGATAGGGGATAATAGCAATAAGACAAGTACAGGATCCTTTTAAGTGTGGAGCCTTGTGTGACTCCACAGATTGCATGTCAGTGAAGCTGCCCATGTTAGTGGGAAGTAATTCTGGAAAGGAAACGTGGCATCAGTCTTTGGGGAGAGGAGCTTGAATACTAGGCTAAAGAATTTGGATTTGATTTCTTAAGCCTTAGGGAGCCATTAAAGTTTTCTGAACAGAACAGTAATCTATGGGCTTCCCTGGTGGCACAGTGGTTAAGAATCTGCCTGCCAATGCAGGCAACATGGGTTCGAGCCCTGGCCCAGGAAGATCCCACATGCAGTGGAGCAACTAAGCCCGTGTGCCACAACTACTGAAGCCCACATGCCTAGAGCCCGTGCTCTGCAACAAGAGAAGCCACCGCAATGAGAAGCCCGCACACCACAGCGAAGAGTAGCTCCTGCTCGCTGCAACTAGAGAAAGCTCGCGCGCAGCAACGAAGACCCAATGCAGCCAAAAATAAATAAATTTTAAAAAAAAGAAGAGTAATCTAGTTATAAATTAAGCTTTAGGAAAATTATTTGGGAAGAGTTTGTAGAATAGATTTGAAAGGAGGCAAGACCAGTTAGGAGGTAAATATAGTAGCTCAGGCAAGAGGTAATAAATATGGTATTAATGAAAAAGGAAGAGGAAAAAGGAATAGATCTAACATTGGACTCATTCACTTTTTTTCTTTTATTGTGGAAAGAAATATAGTATAGATCTACCCTTTTAATAAATTTTAAGTATATATTATTGTTGACTATAGGTACAATGTTGTACAGCAGATCTCTAGAGATTATTCACTCATAAAAGAAAATTACCTGATATAATAAAGGCCATATATGACAAGCCCACAGCTAATATCATACTCAAATGTGAAAAAGTGAAAAATTTTCCTCTAAGATCAGGAACAAGGTAGATGTGCCCACTTTCACCGTTTCTATTCAGCATAGTACCAGAAGTCCTGGCCAGATCAGTTAGGCAAGAAAAAGAAATAAAAGGCATCCAAACTGGAAAGAAAGAGGTAAAACTGTCCCTGTTTGCAGATGACATGATCCTATAAAAAAACTGTTAGAACAAATATATCAATTCAACAAAGTTGCAGGATACAAAATCAACATATAAAAATCAGTTGCATTTCTATATAGGAACAGCAAACTATATGAAAAGGAAATTAGGAAAATAATCCCATTTACAAGAGCACCAAAAAGAATAAAATACTTAGGAATACATTTACCTAAGGAGGTGAAAGACTTGTACACTGTAAACTACAAAACTTGGATGAAAGAAGACACAAATAAATGGAAAGACATCTTGTGTCCATGGATTGGAAAACTTAATACTGTTAACATGTCCATTCTGCCCAAAGTGAACCCATTCATTTTCACTCTGTAGGTGTATATGACCTTTGCCACCATCCTCTCTCAGCCTGAATTTCCTAAAGTGTAAAATTATATAAATACTTGCTTTTCCTTTTCACATTTGTTGCTCAAAACCCAGCCCAAACAGAAGTTCAGTGTGAAATTTCTTGTGTTTTCCTTTGAGCATTCCTCATAAGATATATATATTTAAATATGTGTGTATACACATTCTCATTCCATTTCTAACTGACCTTTTGTTTTGTGATAGTTATGTCTCTACTCTGAGCAGCCTTTAATTTTATTATCAAGTTTGAATCACTTCAGTTTCCTCTCTCTCCTCTTGTTGCCACAAACTGCCTCTGCTGGAAGGAAAAGCCTGGTTTGTGGATGCCAATTAAATCAAATAACAAAATGTTTATAAACTGTCTACTGTGGACTAGTTTGGAAGAAGATCAAAAATTGAAATATCATTAGAGAAGGCTTCATGGAAATGCTGGGTCTTCCTTCTTTAAGTTAATGCTCTGAAATGGGAACCATTGCTTTTAATAATTCTTAATAGGAAGCATAATATTGAATGAGCTTAATGTATAACAAGACAGATATTTTTTCAGTGTTAATTTTTTTTTTTTTGGCTGTGTTGGGTCTTCGTTACTGTGCGCAGGCTTCCTCTAGTTGCGGCAAGTGGGGGCTACTCTGTTGCAGTGCTCAGGCTTCTCATTGCAGTGGCTTCTCTTGTTGTGGAGCACGGGCTTTAGGCACACGGGCGTCAGTAGTTGTGGTGCATGGACTCAGTAGTTGCAGCGTGCAGGCTCTAGGGCATGCAGGCTTCAGTAGTTGTGGTGCATGGGCTCTAGAGCACAGGCTCAGTAGTTGTGGTGCACAGGCTTAGTTGCTCCGTGGTATGTGGGATCTTCCCAGACCAGGGATCGAACCCATGTCCCCAGCATTGACAGGCGGATTCTGAACCACTGTGACACAAGGGAAGGCCAAATTTAAAAATATATATATTTATTTATTTATTTGGCTGCACCAGATCTTAGTTGTGGCACATGGGATCTTCGTTGTCACGTGCGGAATCTTCATTGCCGCATGCAGGCTCCTTAGTTGCGGCATGCAGACTCTTAGTTGCGGCATGCAGGATCTAGTTCCCAGACCAGGGATGGAACCCAGGCCCCCTGCATTGCGAGTACAGAGTCTTAACCACTGGACCACCAGGGAAGTCCCATCAGTGTCAAATTTTGACTTTCAAATATTCTTTAGAATGTCTCCATTACCCTAATTTTATTTCTTTCTGTAATTTACTCATTCATCAAGCAGACATTTCTATGTGTTCTTTTTGTTCTTATTTTTCTCAGATTGTTGGCACCACTAGAAGCTGGTTTGATACAGAGAGATGGCTGAAAGTGATGGAAAAGAAAAAATTAAATGGACAACCACCATTATTATTAGCTCATCGCTTAAGGTAAAAGAGGCATTTGGGCCATTGATCTTGAATTTAAAATTGAAAGCAATAGAACAATATTTTTAAATATCTTTAGCTTGATTATCCAAAGTTGTGTGAATTGGCAAGTACATAATCTAAAATGTGTTTTAAAGACAAATTATGAATGTCCCTGCATCCATTTTCCTACTTCTCTAAATATTTGAAGGTTGGAAATTTTCTAAGTTCCTTTTTTTTTCTCACTAAGCCTATTCTAATAGAGATGTTGAGTGATTACAGAAACAATGCATATGCACATATATATTACTTAAGGTTTTTTGAAAGGTAAACAATGGAAACTGATCTGTCTAGACTTAGTGGCCTTGGGAGGAGGCTGTCTCCCTACAGTTTGGATGGGGAGGGAATGGGAGTTGAATGCCTGAGGACAGTTGGTCAGTCCACAACTGTTTTTAACTCCTCAGCCAACAGGATTTCTCCATTGCCCTGATGTTTATCTTATGGACACCACCTAATGTCTAGAATGAAGGGGCAAGAAATGATTATTCTATGGTAAAGAGAGAGGCTAGAATAAGACTCTGAATACGATCTGTTTTATTCACCCTATCCATTCACTGCTGCCTCAAGCTGCACTTTGCTCTGTTGGCTTTAGCCATCTAGCACCATACCAAATACCCATTTAAGACAGCCTCAAGGTTCATTGGAATTTTTCATGCTTCTTTTTGTTAGGTTTCTGGAATCCATATTTCTCTCTTGTTTCTTTAGCTTTTCCAGACTGATTTTGAGAGAGGGAGACAGCAACCCATGCTAATGTGCTTGTTTTGTGCTTTCTTTTCTTTTTTCTTTCCTTTTTGTCCCACCTTTTCTTTTCTTATTATTTATTTGTTTTTTTTATTTATTTGGTTGTGTTGAGTCTTAGTTGCGGCATGTGGGATCTTCGTTGCAGCATGCAGGATCTTTCATTGTGGTGTGCAGGCTCTTCATTGTGGCACGCGGGCTTCTTTCTAGTTGTGGCGTGTGGGCTCCAGAGTGTGCAGGCTCAGTAGTTGTGGTGTGCAAGGCTCTAGAGCACACAGGTTTAGTCGCCCTGTGGCATGTGGGATCTTAGTTCCCCAACCAGGGATCGAACCTGTGTCCCCTGCATTGGAAGGTGGATTCTTAACCACTGGACCACCAGGGAAGTCCCACCTTTTCTCTGTTTCTTTTTTCTCTTCTTTTTTGCCTCCTTTTGTATTGATTGGTAATTTTTTCTCATTTTTTTCTTAACTAGCTTTGAAACTAGCTAGTTTCTTAACTAGCTTTGAGGTAATTTTTTCTCAACTAGCTTTGAATGGTTTTTTTTCTTAGCTGGCTTTAAACAGCTCTATTTATGTTTTTTAATAGTTACCCTAGAAAATTTAACATGTATACTTAGCCCCACAAAATCCAAAGTAAATAATTATTTTTATCTTCCTCTTAAATGACAAACAAATCTTAGAACACTAATTCCAATCACCCTTTTCTGCATTATATTTTGTTATCATATACAGTTTAATTCTATCAATTTTTTAACTCAACAAAGTGCTATTATTTTCTAAAGTTAGCATTTGTTTAGATTTACTCATGTCTTTGTTACTTTCTTTGCTCTTCTTTTCTTCTTTTGGCTCAGACCTTCCATTTTGGATCATTTTCTTTTTTATCTGAAGAATATAATTTAGAAATTATCTAAATGAGGATCCTCTCAGTTTTTGTTAGTATCCAAATACAGTTGACCCTTGAACAACGTGGGGTTATAGGCAGTGACTCCCTCACTCCCTCCCTCAAAACTTCACGTTTAACTTTACATTTGGCCCACTGTATCAGCAGTTCTGCATGCGAGGATTCAACCAACCTCAGATTGTATAGTACATGTATTTATAGAAAAAAATCCACATAGAAGTGGATCCACACATTTCAAACCTGTGTTGTACAAGAATCAACTATATTTTTGTCTTCCCCTTGATCTTGCAAGATGTTTTAAAAATCACTTTAATTCAGGGACAACTTACATACAATAAAATACACACATTTTAAATGTACAGCTTAATGAATTTTGACAAATGTGTATACCTGTGTAACCATCACCCCAATCAAAATATATAGAACATTTTCGTCACTCCAGAAAGTTCCTTCATGCCCTTTTGTAGTCAGTCCTTTTCCAGTTCCCCACCTCAAGCAACCATTGGTCTGATTTATCACTATAACTAGTTTTGCCTGTTGTAGAACTTCATATAAATGGAATGATACAGTTTGTACTCTTGTGTCTGGCTTCTTGCATTAAGCATAATGCTTTTGAGATTCATCCATGTTGTTACATATAACAATAATTTGTTATCTTTTCTTTGCTGGGTAATAGTGTGTTGTATGAGTGTATGCCAGTGTATCTATTCACTAATAGATATTTGGGTTGTTTCCAGTTTTTGGCTATTATGAATTAAGCTGCTCTGAACATTCATGTATGTCTCTGTTAAGACGTGTTTGAATTTCTCTTATAAATACCTAATAATGGAACTGCTGGGTCGTATGATGAGTGTATGTTTATAAGAGATTACAAACTGTTTTTCAAAGTTCACTACAAATGAACACTGAATCCATTTAACTATATAGCTATACTAAAACTAAATGCAGGGATTATGGTTTTATATTCCCATCAGCAATGTATAAGAGTTCAAGTTGCTCCAAGTTGAAAGATATTTTCCACTAGATTTACAGATATTTTCTCTCAGTGTACTGAAAATATCTTCACTGGATTTTGGCTTCTGTTGTTTTTTCTTTTGTTTGTTTTGTTTTGTTTTAACTTTTCTTTTAATATCTTCATTGGAGTATAATTGCTTTACATTGTTGTGTTAGTTGCTGCTATATAACAAAGTGAATCAGCTATACATATACATATATCCCCATATCCCTTCCCTCTTGCCTCTCCCTCCCACTGTCCCTATCCCACCCCTCTAAGTGGTCACAAATCACCGAGCTGATCTCCCTGTGCTATGCGGCTGCTTCCCACTAGCTATCTATTTGACATTTGGTAGTGTATATATGTCAGTGCCACTCTCTCACTTCATCTCAGCTTCCCCTTCCCCATGTCCTCAAATCCATTCTCTACGTCTATGTCTTTTTTCCTGTCCTGCCCCTAGGTTCTTCAGAATATATATATATATTTTAGATTCCATACATATATGTTAGCATACAGTATTTGTTTTTCTCTTTCTGACTTACCTCACTCTGTATGACAGACTCTAGGTCCATCCACCTCACTACAAATAACTCACTTTCGTTTCTTTTTATGGCTGAATAATATTCCATTGCATACATGTGCCACATCTTCTTTATCCATTCATCTGTCGATGGACATTTAGGTTGCTTCCATGTCCTGGCTATTGTAAATAGAGCTGCAGTGAACATTGTGGTACATGACTCTTTTTGAATAGTGGTTTTTTCAGGGTATATGCCCAGTACTGGGATTGCTGGGTTATATGGTAGCTCTATTTTTAGTTTTTTAAGGAACCTCCATACTGTTCTCCATAGTGGCTGCATCAATTTATATTCCCACCAACAGTGCAAGAGGGTTCCCTTTTCTCCACACCCTCTCCAGCATTTATTGTTTGTAGATCTTTTGATGATGGCCGTTCTGACTGGTGTGAGGGGATACCTCATTGTAGTTTTGATGTGCATTTGTCTAATGATTAGTGACGTTGAGCATGCGTTCATGTGTTTGTTGGCAATCTGTATATCTTCTCTGGAGAAATGTCTATTTAGGTTTTCTGCCCATTTTTGGATTTTTTTTTTGTTTTTTTGATATTGAGCTGCATAAGCTGCTTGTATATTTTGGAGATTAATCCTTTGTCAGTTGCTTCGTTTGCAAATATTTTCTCCCATTCTGAGGGTTGTCTTTTCGTCTTGTTTATGGTTTCCTTTCCTGTGCAAAAGCTTTTTTTTTTTTTGCGGTACACGGGCCTCTCACTGTTGTGGCCTCTCCCGTTGAGGAACACAGGCTCCGGATGCGCAGGCTCAGCGGCCATGGCTCACGGGCCCAGCTGCTCCACAGCATGTGGGATCGTCCTGGACCAGGGCACAAACCCGTGTCCCCTGCATTGGCAGGCGGACTGTCAACCACTGCGCCACCAGGGAAGCCCTGTGCAAAAGCTTTCAAGTTTCATTAGGTCCTATTTGTTTATTTTTGTTTTTATTTCAGTTTCTCTAGGAGGTGGGTCAAAAAGGATCTTACTGTGATTTATAGAGTGTTCTGCCTCTGTTTCCTGCCTATGTTTTCCTCTAAGAGTTTTATAGTGTCTGGCCTTACGTTTAGGTTTTTAATCCATTTTGAATTTATTTTTGTGTATGGTGCTAGGGAGTGTTCTAATTTCATTCTTTTACATGTAGTTGTCCAGTTTTCCCAGCACGACTTATTGAAGAGGCTGTCTTTTCTCCATTGTATATTCTTGCCTCCTTTATCAAAGATAAGGTGACCATAGGTGTGTGGGTTTATCTCTGGGCTATCCTGTTCCATTGATCTATATTTCTGTTTTTGTGCCAGTACCATACTGTCTTGAATACTGTAGCTTTGTAGTATAGTCTGAAGTCAGGGAGCCTGATTCCTCCAGCTCCATTTTTCTTTCTCAAGATTGCTCTGGCTAAAACTTCCAAAACTATGTTGAATAATAGTGGTGAGAGTGGACATCCTTGTCTTGTTCCTGATCTTAGTGGAAATGGTTTCAGGTTTTCACCATTGAAAACGATATTGGCTGTGGGTTTGTCATATATGGCCTCTATTCTGTTGCAGTAAGTTCCCTCTATGCCTATTTTCTGGAGAGTTTTTATCATAAATGGGTGTTGAATTTTGTCAAAGGCTTTTTCTGCATCTATTGAGATGATCCTATGGTTTTTATCCTTCAATTTGTTAATATGGTGTATCACATTGATTGATTTGTGTATATTGAAGAATCCTTGCATTCCTGGGATAAACCCCACTTGATCATGGTGTATGGTCCTTTTAATGTGCTGTTGGATTCTGTTTCCTAGTATTTTATTGAGGATTTTGCATCTATGTTCATCAGTGATATTGGCCTGTAGTTTCCTTTCTTTGTGACATCGTCTGGTTTTGGTATCAGAGTGAGGGTGGCCTCGTAGAATGAGTTTGGGAGTGTTCCTCCCTCTACTATAGTTTGGAAGAGTTTGAGAAGGATAGGTGTTAGCTCTTCTCTAAATGTTTGATAGAATTCGCCTGAGAATCCATCAGGTCCTGGGCTTTTCTTTGCTGGAAGATTTTTAATCAAGTCTCAATTTCAGTGCTTGTGATTGGTCTGTTTATATTTTCTCTTTCTTCCTGGTTCAGTCTCAGAAGTTCTGCTTTTCTACGAATTTGTCTATTTCTTCCAAGTTGTCCATTTTATTGGCATATAGTTGCTTGTAGTAATCTCTCATGATCTTTGTATTTCTGCACTGTCAGTTGTTACTTCTCTTTTTTTATTTCTAATTCTATTTGAGTCTGTTTGAGTCTTCTCCTTTTTTTTCTTGATGAGTCTGGCTAATGGTTTATCAATTTTGTTTATCTTCTCAAAGAACCAATTTTTAGATTTATTAATCTTTGCTATTGTTTCCTTCATTTCTTTTTCATTTATTTCTGATCTGATCTTTATGATTGCTTTCCTTCTGCCAACTTTGGGAGCTTTTTTGTTCTTCGTTCTCTAATTGCTTTAGGTGTAAGTTTATGTTGTTTATTTGAGATGTTTCTTGTTTCATAAGGTAGGATTGTGTTGCTATAAACGTCCCTCTTAGAACTGCTTTTGCTGCATCCCATAGGTTTTGGGTCGTCGTGTTTTCATTGTCATTTGTTTCTAGGTACTTTTTGATTTCGTCTTTGATTTCTTCAGTGATCTCTTGGTTATTAAGCAGTGTATTGTTTAGCCTCCATGTATTTGTACTTTTTAGAGATTTTTTCCTGTAATTGATATCTAGTCTCATAGCGTTGTGGTCAGAAAAGATACTTGATATGTTTTCAATTTTCTTAAATTTACCAAGGCTTAATTTGTGACCCAAGATATGATCTATCCTGGAGAATGTTCCATGAGTACTTGAGAAGAAAGTGTATTCTGTTGTTTTTGGATGGAATGTCCTATAAATATCAATTAGGTCCATCTTGTTTAATGTATCCTTTAAAGCTTGTGTTTCCTTATTTATTTTCGTTTTGGATGATCTGTCCATTGGTGAAAGTGGGGTGTTAAAGTCCCCTACAATGATTGTGTTACTGTCGATTTCCCCTTTTATAATTGAATACATTTGCCTTATGTATTGAGGTGCTCCTGTGTTGGGTGCATAAATATTTACAATTGTTATATCTTCTTCTTGGATCGATCCCTTGATCATTATGTAGTGTTCTTCTTTGTCTCATGTAATAGTCTTTATTTTAAAGTCTATTTTGTCTGATATGAGAATTGCTACTCCAGCTTTCTTTTGATTTCCATTTGCATGGAATGTCTTTTTCCATCCCCTCACTTTCAGTCTGTATGTGTCCCTAGGTCTGAAGTGTGTCTCTTGTAGACAGTATGTATACGGGTTTTGTTTTTGTATCCATTCAGCCAGTCTACGTCTTTTGGTTGGAGCATTTAATCCATTTACATTTAAGGCAGTTATCGATATGTATGTTCCTATTACCATTTTCTTAATTGTTTTGTGTTTGTTATTATAGGTCTTTTCCTTCTCTTGTGTTTCCTGCCTAGAGAAGTTCCTTTAGCATTTGTTATAAAGCTGATTTGGTGGTGCTGAATTCTCTTAGCTTTTGCTTGTCTGTAAAGTTTTTAATTTCTCCATCAAATCTGAATGAGATCCTTGCTGGGTAGAGTAATCTTGGTTGTTAGTTTTTCCCTTTCATCACTTTCAGTATGTCCTGCCACTCCCTTCTGGCTTGCAGAGTTTCTGCTGAAAGCTCAGCTGTTAACCTTGTGGGGCTTCCCTTGTATATTATTTGTTGTTTTTCCCTTGCTGATTTTAATATTTTTCTTTGTATTTAATTTTTGATAGTTTGATTAATATGTGTCTTGGCATGTTTCTCCTTGGATTTATCCTCTCTGCACTTCCTGGACTTGATTGACTATTTCCTTTCCCATATTAGCGGAGTTTTCAACTATAATCTCTTGAAATATTTTCTCAGTCCCTTTCTTTTTCTCTTCTTCTTCTGGGACCCCTATAATTCGAATGTTGTTGTGTTTAATGTTGTCCAAGAAGTCTCTGAGACTGTCCTCAATTCTTTTCATTCTTTTTTCTTTATTCTTCTCTGCAGTAGTTATTTCCACTATTTTATTTTCCAGGAAACTTATCCTTTCTTCTTCCTCAGTTATTCTACTATTGCTTCCTTCTAGAGAATTTTTAATTTCATTTATTGTGCTGTTTATCATAGTTTGTTTGCTTTTCAGTTCTTCTTTGTCCTTGTTGAACATTTCATGTATTTTCTCCATTCTATTTCCAAGATTTTGGATCATCTTTACTATCATTACTCTGAATTCTTTGTCAGGTAGACTGCCTATTTCCTCTTCATTTTTTTGGTCTGGTGGGTTTTTACCTTGCTCCTTCATCTGCTGTGTGTTTCTCTGTCTTCTCATTTTGCTTAACTTACTGTGTT
The DNA here is from genome assembly GCF_937001465.1 of Orcinus orca. Classification (NCBI taxonomy): domain Eukaryota; kingdom Metazoa; phylum Chordata; class Mammalia; order Artiodactyla; family Delphinidae; genus Orcinus; species Orcinus orca. The sequence goes on along the minus strand of NC_064559.1, from coordinate 131,705,539 downwards.
TGGGGTCTCCTTTTCACAGGCTGCAGGTTTGTAGTTCCCATTGTTTTTGGTGTCTGCCCCCAGTGGGTAAGGTTGGTTCAGTGGGTTGTGTAGCCTTCCTGGTGCAGGCGACTAGTGCCTGTGTTCTGGTGGATGAGGCTGGATCTTGTCTTTCTGGTGAGCAGCACCGCGTCCGGTGGTGTGTTTTGGGGTGTCTGTGACCTTATTATGATTTTAGGCAGCCTCTCTGCTAATGGGTGGGGCTGTGTTCCTGTCTTGCTAGTTGACTGGCATAGGGTGTCCATCACTGTAGCTTCCTGCTCATTGAGTGGAGCTGGTCTTAGTGTTTAGATGGAGATTTCTGGGAGAGCTCTCGCCGTTTGATATTACGTGGAGCCAAGAGGTCTCTGGTGGACCAGTGTCCTGAACTTGGCTCTCCCACCTCACAGGCACAGGCCTGACACCCAGCCGGAGCACCAAGACTCTGTCAGCCACACAGCTCAGAAGAAAAGGGAGAAAAAAAGAAGGAAAGAAAAATATAATAAAGTTATTAAAATAAAAATTATTAATTAAATAATTTAAAAAAATAGTAAGAAGAAAAGAAAATAGAAAGAAAGAAGAGAGCAACCAAACCAAGAAACCAAATCCACCAATGATAACAAGTGCTAAAAGCTATGCTAAAAAAAAACAAAAACAAAAAAAACCCAAAAATGGACAGAGAGAACCGTAGGACAAATGGTAAAAGCAAAGCTATACAGACAAAATCACACAAAGAAGCATACACATACACACTCACAAAAAGAGAAAAAGGAAAAAAATATATATATCATTGCCCCTGAAGTCCACCATCTCAGTTTTGGGATGATTCGTTGTCTAGTCAGGTATTCCACAGATGCAGGGTACATCAAGTTGATTGTGGAGCTTTAATCCGCTGCTCCTGAGACTGCTGAGAGATTTCCCTTTCTCTTCTTTGTTCGCACGGCTCCTGGGGTTCAGCTTTGGATTTGGCCCCGCCTCTGTGTGTAGGTTGCCTGGGCGTCTGTTCTTCGCTCAGACAGGATGGTGTTAAAGGAGCAGCTGATTCGGGGGCTCTGGCTCACTCAGGCTGGGGGGAGGGAGGGGTACGGAATGCAAGGTGAGCCTGCAGCGGCAGAGCCTGCACCAGCGTGAGGCGCGCTGTTCGTTCTCCAGGGGAAGTTGTCCCTGGATCACAGGACCCTGGCAGTGGCGGGCTGCACAGGCTCCCTGGAGGGGAGGTGTGGCTAGTGACCTGTGCTTGCACACAGGCTTCTTGGTGGCTGCAGCAGCAGCCTTAGCATCTCATGCCTGTCTCTGGTATCCGCGCTGATAGCCGCGGCTCACGCCCATTTTTGGAGCTTGTTTAGGCGGTGCTCTGAATCCCCTCTCCTCGTGCACCCCGAAACAATGGTCTCTTGCCTCTTAGGCAGCTCCAGACTTTTTCCCAGACTCCCTCCCGGCTAGCTATGGCGCACTAGCACCCTTCAGGCTGTGTTCACACAGCCAACCCCAGTCCTCTCCCTCGGATCTGACCTCGGAAGCCTGAGCCTCGGCTCCCAGCCCCCACCCGCCCTGGTGGGTGAGCAGACAAGCCTCTTGGGCTGGTGAGTTCTGGTCGGCACTGATCCTCTGTGCGGGAATCTCTCCACTTTGCCCTCTGCACCCCTGTTGCTGCGCTCTTCTCCATGGCTCTGAAGCTTCCCCACTCCGCCACTCGCAGTCTCTGCCCGCGAAGGGGCTTCCTGGTGTGTGGAAACTTTTCCTCCTTCACAGCTCCCTCCCAGTGGTGCAGGTCCCATCTTTATTCGTTTGTCTCTGCTTTTTCTTTTTCCTTTTGCCCCACCCAGGTACATGGGGAGTTTCTTGCCTTTTGGGAAGTCTGAGGTCTTCTGCCAGCGTTCAGTAGGTGTTCTGTAGGAGTTGTTCCACGTGTAGATATATTTCTGATGTATTTGTGGGGAGGAAGGTGATCTCCACGTCTCACTCCTCCACCATCTTGAAGGTCTCCCTCAGTGTTTCCCAGTCTTATTTGAATAAGGAACATTTTTTAATATCTCATGGGACTAATATTTAATGAAACATAATTTGGAAAATCTAGTCTTAGCTCCTTGTTATGTTGAAAACTTAACTCTTGAACTTACCTATTTTTTCGTAATTCAGTACTTTCTAATTTTAACTTTATCATTTTCTTCTACTATTTTCTTTATACTTCTCTTAGTTGGCTCCTGGATAGGATAGAATTGAAATTCATCAGCGTGGCATACATGGTCCTAATTATCTGCCATCAGTTATTCCTAACACTGTCTCCAAATTAACTGACTCATACACAACTAACACACTTAAAAGAATCATACTTTCAGGTCTGAATGCCTTTGTCTATGTTTTCTGTCTACGTTCTTCTCACATTTGTCTTCTTCCTTCACTTGTCTGCTTAATAAACTGTTTTCCATTTAAAAGATTTGCCTCGGGCTTCCCTGGTGGCGCAATGGTTGAGAGTCGCCTGCCGATGCAGGGGACACGGGTTTGTGCCCCGGTCCAGGAAGATCCCACATGCCACGGAGCAGCTGGTCCCATGAGCCATGGCCGCTGAGCATGTACATCCGGAGCCTGTGCTCCACAACGGGAGAGGCCACAACAGTGAGAGGCCCGCGTACCGCAAAAAAAAAAAAAAGATTTGCCTCAAATTTTATGAAACTTTCCTGACTCATATCTGTTACATCCTTTTATATAGTTTCTGGTTCTTTGCCAAAATTCTTAACCTTGCCTTTCATCTCCTTGAACATAGTAAACAGCTATTTTAAAGTATATACATGGTATCTTTACTATATGTATCCCCTATGACTGCTTCTATTACCTGTTGTTTTTCATAGTTCTCTTTCATGTAATTTTGTTTTTGTATGTCTGATTATTTTTAACTGTGTGTTGGAATTTGTATTTGAAAAATTGTTTGTGGAAATAATTTGAGGCCTAGAATAGTTTTATATTCCTCTAGAGAAAACTTAATTCTGGGAGAGAATTAAACCTCTAATGCCCTAAGCAGGGTTGCCAGATAAAATACAGGACACTCAGTTAAATCTGAGTTTCAGATAAACAATGAATTTAGTGTAAGTTCATCCCAAATATTGCACAGGACATACTTATATCAAAAAATTATGTTGTTTATATGAAATTCAAATTTAACTGGATGTTCTATTTTTTTATTTGCTAATCTGGCAACCCAAGCCCTAAGGCTTCTATTGTATGTAATAAAGGAGCTTATCTCCTGTTCATTTAGATGATACTAGTTATGTGAGAATTGAGAAAATAATCATTCAGATAATTTTCTTTGTTCTGTAGTTGAAATGAGGAGACCTAATTGAGAAGGGTCCCTCTAGGGAGTGCTTCTGCAAGGTACTTGGGAGCACTAGTAACACAGTATCACTTTAATACAATTTTAAGGATTGAAATGGTTTGAAGCTAGGCTGCAGCCCCTGTGAGAGCTGTTCTACTTTTGTCAAAAGCTCTGTTCAGCCTCTCATCTCTCTTCCTGAACTGACAGATGCCCTCAGGAAAAAAAATCAGCTAAGTGCTGATCTCTTATCTTTGAATTTCTGTATAGGTCTTGGTCTTGTAATTTTTCACTATCCTGCTAACTCTCTGATGCATTCAAGATTTTTTAAACTTTCCAGCTTTTCTAGTTGCCTTCAGCAGGAGGGTTGGCCTAAATTACTTAATCTGCCATCACTGGACTCAATGTGTAATTTTAAAACAGCAGAAGAAAACTCATGCGAAGAGTCTTTATTGAACTCTAGGTCAGGATCTGTTTGAGTACCGTAAAATACGCTTTTTAGGAAGGAAGGGAATCAAATATTCTATATCTAGAATACTTGATATTCTAGATATATTTAAGTATGCTTAAAATATACATGTTCTGAGGCTAAATATAAAGTTTATATAAGGGATTTTTATCTACTTGGAGACTAACAAGCTTGAGTTTTAACCAATTCATAAATAGTATAAACCACGTCTATTTTAGTGCTTTGGGTAATATCTAATTACGTGGGTAGAATAGAAAATAAGATGAATTTTGAAACGCTTAGTATTTAAACCAAAAGTCCTATTGCTGTCTTCATGTTTTCTAACTCACCTAAGGCTTAAAACATTTGAAAAGTATACTAAAAGTAACTGTAATGTAAACATGAATTGGAGAATTGGTTGTCTCCTTGTGGTACTGTGTATGGCACTTCATGGTTCTGTCAACCATCTAAGAAACACACCACCATACACCTTCTATTTATACATTAATGCATGTCAGAATCCATCTTCAAGTTGTTTTTCAAAGAGAAGTTTGTGTTTGCTCTTATAGTTTAATTCTTTAATACTGTCCTTATTTTCTTCCCTAAGTAACGTAACTAGTACACAACTCATTTCCAAACCACAGTGTGTTTCAAAACTAAATATTTTTACCTTTAAGTTTTTTTCTCCATAGAGAGCACATTTGGTATCTCTGTTGATGATCAAATCTTTAAGTGGTATAGTTATAAAAGAAGCTATTAAACTTATTTTAATTTTTTGATTAGCTTTAATTAAACTCTTTAAAACATGTCTTAAGTTTGTATTTCTGAAAATTTTTTTAAGAGTTATGAAGTTGCAACCGCCCTAGAAAATCGAAGCCATAAGGTTCGGTATTCAGATTCAGTGGAAAATGGATCAATTATATTTTCTCTTTCTGGTACAGTATATTTGCTAATTTCCTTGATTTAAGTTTCTTAATAAATAAGTGTAAATTCTAATAATTTGGTAGTTCAGTAACTAAGTAATAAGCTTAAGGTGTTACCTTTTGGGAGAGGTAAATGTATAAAACTTTGTTACTGCTGCAAAAGCAGTACATATGGCCAATTACAAAATATATTCCTTTTTAGATTACAATTGTTGAACTAAAGCTGAACCAGTGGAGTCTGGTAGAGGATGGTACAAACTACTTGCTTTGGAACGAAGTTGAAAATAGAACAAAGCCACCCTCCGCAACAGTCAATACTTAAAATATTACCCATATTAACAGAGGCCAACATCACGATATTGGTCAAAATCCATATACAAAAACAATACAGAAGAATGTTTTTCATAATTTTGTACAAGAGTTTGCTGAACATAATATTGATATAAACAAATACTAACTAAAGGAAACAAATGGGGACAAATGTTTCTGAAATCATAAAACTGTACAACTGTGAGTCATGGGCAAAGTACAGGAAGGAATTAGATTAGGATATGAGAAAGCTAGGGACATGGGAAGGAGGCAGCTCCACTTGTGCTTGGAAAATGACAGAAGTGATAAAAAAAAAAACATGGAGGTGAAGGATTTTATTAGGATGGTTACAAACAGGCCTGTACTCTAGCAGAGATTTTGGAAGACAGGCACTTTCAAAAGCTCCTAGAAATAGACCTCCAGGCTGAAAATGGCCCAACCTCAAATTCATCTTTCCCGGTTGAATAGAGAGCCCTATATGCATTCTCTTATTTAATCCTTTCAACAAACCTATCAAAGAACTATTATTCCAACCTTACAGATGAAGAAATTTAGGTTCAGAGATATTATATAAATTTTTAGCTCAGGTTGATTCAATTAGTATAATCACATAGTAGCTTTCCTCAGATTGTGTCCTCCCCTCATCTTTTAAAGAGCTAAGTAGATTGTTTCCCTTCTGGACCATTCTTATAGGCCTGATACTGTTTCAGAGATCCTAGATATCTGCTTACTGTTTTAATTTATATAATAGTTTATGTTCTGATATAAAAGATTCTCCAAAAAATAACTAAAGGCTTGCTTAAAACAACTTTTCTTTAGTTGATTTCCAGCTTTTAAAAATCATAACATGAAAAATTAACATGTAACTAAAATTAGGCATTACTTTCATTGTGGACAGTGACTTAGAGGAAAAAAAAAAAAAGGTTACTGACCAAGAAAGGGTTTTTCCCTTAAATATTTAGATTAAGTCATCCTTTTATATACAGAGCACTTCAAAGAACTACCTAATTATTTTGTCATGTAAGACTTTCATTATGGTAATTTCCATTTGTTATGGGTTTAGGGCCTGGACACTTACAGCTATGTTTTACTTATAGTTATTTTTGTTGATTTTACTGAGTTTACAAAAAAAAATTTTATCAGTATGACCAAGTGACATTTTATATTACACTCACCTTTCCTAGGAGTTGCATTTTTATTGATGGATGCTAAAAAATGCTTTATGTCTGCTGAAGAAACATTTCTAGCCAAAATTGAGAAGTTTATTAACATTCACCGAAATAGTTTTTTGGTTCTGTCTGCTGCCCTGCATGGGCCTGAGGAATGGAAACTGATGTTCAGGATTCAGCAGAGGTATGGACAACAGCACTACAGACCTATTTTCCTGAAATTATTTTATTTACTTCGATTCTGAATTATATTAGGCAAGCGAATTATGTTTTTCCAAAAGGTAAACTTTATAATGTTAACCTGTCCTATTTAATAAAATGCAGGCCAAATAGCTAGTCTATGAATCAGGGTGACAAGTTTCAAATTGCATGCTGATTTATGGGATTCTCCAGCAAGACTAAATCAGAAGTGAACACTTCTTAGTCAATTAAGTTCTGGCTGTAAAGCCATATCAAATCCTCTGTGGAATAAGGCAGGCATGAATGAATAAACAAATGACAAACAATAAGAGGTTTGTCTCTTCTTTCCACTTAACAGATGTAAGTCATATCAACTATTTAACTTTTGAATTTTTTTTTCCAGATTCCTGGGTAGTAACCTACGGATACTTCCAGTACACAACACAATAAATGCTATTAATCTTATGTGCACCATAGCTAAGGTAAGTCACCTGAGGAAAATGACATACATACATACACACTGATACACTTTAAGGTTCTTGACTTCAAAATGCACACCCTCTTCGGTAGAACTGACAAATATTCTACTTCTGTTCCCCTCAGAGAAGTTGCTATTTCCAACACATGCAACTCTTTCCCAAGCCTGAACTTAGCCTCTCAAGTCTTCTCAATTTATTTCCAGTACCAACTACCAGGATCACTCATTTAGGGCCAAAAGAGCATTTGGCCATATATATACAGTGTTGGCCCTATTGGTTACTTAAATCTTCTTTCAAATTCTAAAGTATAAATATTGGTAGTCATGAACTGTCAGAGTGCATACATACTATTTTATAACTTCACTGGTTATCCACTTTCTTTTCATACTTATTCTCCTCTGTAAAGTGTGCTCCCAACTCCCACAGGCAGAGTTAGGTGTTCCTTACTCTTATACTTGGAACAGATCTCTGTTGAAGCAATTCTTAATAGTATTCTATTTTTTGGCTTGCACATCTGAAATCTCTTAAAGACAGAGATCAGGTATTTTTCTATTACTCTAATAACCCATACACAATACTGATTGATGCTTGTTGAATAAATAATGCTAGGTATTTTATGATGTGACCCTGTAAAAATACCTTATTTCTCAAATAATATTGCATGTTTATATCTTCTTCCAGATCACCTCCAAACCACACATAGATAGCATCTGCTACAGAATGATAACAACTAAAGCTTACATCATTGAGCAAAGTCCAGTTTGGAAAACACTTCAAAAGATAAAACTGAGCAGTGATACATTTAACCCAAATTAGATTATCAATTACAAATGTTCTTTTGGAAGAATATTAAAATAAAATACATACAATTAAAAATGGTTTTATTTTCAGGAGTTCTGTTACTTCCTTTAATAATGTTCAGAAAAGGGACTTCCCTGGTGGCACAGTGGTTGGGCAACCGTCTGCCAATGCAGGGTACGCAGGTTCAATCCCTGGTCCAGGAGGATCCCACATGCCACGGAGCAACTAAGCCCATGCGCCACAACTACTGAAGCCCGCACGCCCTAGAGCCCATATGCCACAAGTACTGAGCCCACACACCACAAATACTGAAGCCTGTGCGCTCTAGGGCCCACGTGTCGCAACTGCTGAGCTCACGTGCCGCAACTGCTGAGCTCGCGTGCTGCAACTACTGAAGCTTGTGTGCACCCAGACCCTGTGCTCTGCAACAAGAGAAGCCACCACAATGAGAAGCCCACACATCGCAACGAAGAGCAGCCCCCACTCCCTGCAACTAGAGAAAGCCCATGCACAGCAATGAAGACCCAATGCAGCCAAAAAAATTGCAGTGTCTGCAAAATGCAATAAAAAATGAGGTATATAAAAAAAAGTTCAGAAAAAATTGGTACATATAAAACTCAGATGCAGTTTCTTAATGATACAAATTAAGTTGGATGAACAAATATTTAATTGCAAATAAATATACAGCATTTTCTAATTAGCCCTTTAGGTTAAAGGAAAAGTCATATGTACTTTTTTATAATACAAGCCAGCCAGTATTTCTAAAATTAATCTTCACAGATGCTTTCACATTGTAACTACTGCTGGAGAGCTGGTGATTGATAGGACTCTGCCCCCTAAGACTCCTGAGGCAGGGAAAAAGAAGGAAATTAAGAGAAGTAGTCAGCTGGTCCAAACTCAAAATTTCTCTCTAAGCTCTCTTAGCTCTTAGTGGTGTGATAGCCAGTTTGATACTAGGAGTTCTAAAATGTAACACAGCATCTAACTGGAACATAAAGTGTATCAGTATTTTTATGAACTCACTACAACTGTATGAATGAATAAAGGCAATTCCAGTACATTTTATGAAGTCATAATATAAAATTATTGATTTGTATTGGATTTTCAATAGTATTTAAAATACACATGGGCATTATTTACCATGTAGATATCTTTTTAAAACCAAACAATACTACTGATCCATAATGTGTCATTGCTGAAACGGATAAATGAGAAAAGCTACATTTATTTTCTATTAGTGTGTTTTACAGAAAAGCTTTTATAAAGGTTATTAAATAAACATAATGGAAAATATAGTATATTTCTAGTTTTTATTTAGGGGATGGAGCTTTCACTTTATCCCATATTTTCCTCAGAGGTAGACTTTGTTTTTATTTCAATGAGTTCTTCTACTCGAGCCAGAACACTTTCAATCAAATCAAATGTGAAAAGAGCTGAATGTAGGACCTGCAATACCAAGAAAAATTAGTGTTATTAAGGCTGCCTTTAAAGCAAAACAAAGCAAAAAGAAAAGACTTCAGCTGTATGTAGCTTAGGAAAATTTCGTATCTACCTTAAGCTGCATTTCAGGAGGCATATTCGGGATCTCTTCTCTACCTACAGTTATAGAACAAAGATCTTTAGACTTCTGGACTTCTGTAAGAGAAAAAAAAAATCGTGTCACACTTAATCATTAAAACAACTCTCAGATTTCAATAATAAATTTATAAGCTACTTTAATCATTTACTAACTTAAAAAATGCCAGTTATTTGCGTAAATTAAGCCT